>NW_024070202.1:64050926-64257083 GCF_014754425.2 Oryx dammah | reverse complement strand
TAGTATTCCATTGTATGGAGATACTGCACTTTGTTTATCCATTTTTTGGCTATTTGCAAATAATATTACTCATGTACAAGTGTTTGTGTGGAGCCCTATTTAATTTGTTTCTTTGAATTGGTACCAAAATAAAGTCCACATAATGCCATTAGCTGATAAATCTTTTAAGTCTCTAGAGGTTCCTCTACAACTTTGTATTTTTTCTCCAATTTGTTGAAGAAATTGAGTCATCTGTCTGTACAGTTTTGCAAAATCAGGATTTTGCTGATTGGATCCTTTAGATATAAATAATTTAACATGTTACTCTAATGTCTAAAAGTTTCATAGATTGGTAGCTGAGGGTAGAATCTTGATCAGATTCAGACTTGATGGGGGAGGGAAGGCTGGCAAGATTACATTATATGGTCTGTTATTCTACAAACATAATGTCTGGTTTTCTCTTTTTTTATATTAGCAGCCATTGATGATTATTGCCTAGACCGACTATGGAATGAGAAGTAGCAATACTTTAATTCTGTCATTTCTTTATTAGCTAGAATATGGTATAAAGAAAAAATTTGCCCTCAACTATTTTGTTACTGTATCATTCAATTTATATATAAAAGGAAGGATAAAATGTTTGAATGTTTCCCTTTATTTCCTAGTTTTCAAAATGAATTGATTCATTATCATACTCTAATAATGACCAGCTATTTGTGAGCTTTAAAAATTAACTCATGAAATCCCCTGGAGGCCCATTGGTTAGGACATGGAGCTTTTACTGCCCTGCAGGGATTTATCTCTGGTGGAGGAACTAAGATCCCAGAAGTTGCTTGGGGTGGCAAATTAAAATAGCCATATTAATAAGCTTCTCATCTTGAAGTCTTCATCCCTTCATTCTCTTAACCACTGAAGCATAGATTGCCTCAGAGAAATTTAAATACTAGTATTTGAACTTTATACATAATATTCTTTGGAGTTCCTTTTTATTTTTAAAGAGTGAATCGGTTTTTAATAAGTCAGTATCTGTTTATGCTTTTCTCTTGGTTTAGGAAATGATGTTTGATTATGAGAGCTTTCAATGGTATATGGAAAAGAGAAAAAATCTGCCAAATGCATTAGAAAGCATTTGAATAGAAATGCTGGTTCCTATTTAAAACACTCTCTTTTCTGCATATACCCAAATGGGAGTAAAAGATGCCTTAATATTTAATTTTTATATTGTTAGAGACAATGGGTTTAATAAATTCCTTTTTATCTGTTGTGTATTTTTAGTTATTTGGTAACTGAGTTCTAAGTTCTTTCATATAAACTCCATTTCAAGCCTTGTTTGTTTTCAGTACTCAAATGTATGTCTCATTTTGAATATGAGACATATATGTTTGAAGCATCTTTGTAAAAATATATAGAAGTCTTTAAAATGCTGAACTGTAGTACCTGCTTATTTTTTTTAGTCATTAGTAGAGAAAAAAGTTTTATCAAGAAATTACTGATGTGAATGTGCAATTTACAGTGATTTCATATGTGCTCCCCAGCTTCAAAATCACTTAGAACTACAGCTGTGGTTTCTGGAAGGGTCAGTTGTTGCTTCCTCAAGTTACACCTGTACGGCTTGGATTTGAGTTTTTAAAGAATATTTAACTTTTAAAGAAGTTATCTTAGGAAAAGGGGAGTTTGAGTTGTATTCATGGTTTTGGCTGGGTTAACAATGTTTGAATTATAAAGTAAGTATAATTATGGTAAAGAAGCTCAGCCTCATTTTTAAATGTTGAATCACATTTTATTTCTTGGATTAATACTATAGAAACTTTAAAATTCAGGACCACTGAAATATGCCAAGTTCTGTTTTGGGATTGTGTGTTTAGTTCTTGTTATGTTGATTAGTTTGCTTTTTTTAAATTTTTTTATTGAAGGATAATTGCTTTACAGAATTTTGTTTTCTGTCAAATCTCAACTTTTTTTTTTAAAGAAACTGAAAATGCTATATCTACTAGTGGAAGAAAATGCTTTGGTTTGCTCTGAAGATTTTGCTGTTGTTCAAGCATATTGTGGTTCAAAGTTTACAAAGAATAATGTTAGTTAAATGCCAATGAACTCTTTTTATATGAAATATACAGATTCAGGGGGGGTGATGGTGGCAGTGATGCCTCTTACTTCCTTATGTAAGATGCTTGAACATTCTCATCAATATTGCCATCATCTGTTTGATATTCCCAGTGGGGAATTCCCTGGGTGTCCAGTGGTTAGGACTTAGTGCTTCACTGCTGGGGCCTGGATTCAATCCTGGTCATGGCACCGAGTTCTTACAAGTCACATGGCCAAAAAAACAAACAACAAAATCTCCCAGTATGTTTTCTCAAAGTCTATTTACTTAAAATTGTATGGAATGACATAATAAGGAATAAAATCTGAATTACAGACACACAGTAATAATTCAATATTTAAAAATAACTTTCATATTTTGGCAGGAACACATAAATAGAATTTTTGACATTCATTATATTAGGTGATTAATGCTATTTCTTTTGATATAAAGTCCTCTTATTTGGAGTTTAATATTTCATATGTTCAAATATATACAATATCCCCAAATAAAAATAATTAAGAAATTTTGAAATTTTTCAGGCTAATGTTTTTGTTTCTGAAGACAATAAAGAGATTATTTAGTAGATCATTTCCAAGAAAAAAAACACTGACATATTTTACAGTGGTATTCCCTTGGAAGTTCCATGGATTAAGGGTAAAAATAAGTTCTTCTGTATATCATTAAACAGCTGGCACTGTCCCAGAGAGGAATATTTTCAAAATGGGAAATATATGATACAATATGTGATTAGTATTGGGAAAATATTTTCAAATATATCAATGTTTATATTTTAATGTTTTTCCACTAAAAATAATGTTAATGGTACAATGAGAAATAATGGAAAATTAACCACAATAAAAGTGAAAGTGAAAGGTGTTATAATTCAGAAGTTCTAATTTTCAAAAAGTCATTAACCTAGATATCTTCTGATTGGAGTTTTTATTATTGCTGTTGCTCATACTGCCCTCTCTCTGCTCAATGGCTTTTTGGTTTGCTTTTAATTTTTTGTGGCCTTGTCTGTCCCTACACAGCCAGACTTGGGAACTGATTCTGGGGAGCCTTTAACTTGGGAACTGATTCTGGGGAGCCTTGATGCTCTCATTCTGAATATGGAATGCACATGTGCAATTAGCTCTTGCACACTTGCCCTTGGGCACCAGGCCCCTCTGCCCCACTAGGCCATGTTCCTGGGGCCAGGAGTTTGTCCCCACTCTGCAGTTGATGAGGAGGTTCAAATGGTGTTTACAGTTCCTGCTGTCCTTGTGGGTCTAGTAATTATGAATCCCAGGTGTCTCCCATCCCCTGGAGCTGTAGTCAGGCCTGGTCAGTGGTTCTTGTTGACCAGTGGGTTCCAGAGTCATTTGATGTGACTCTAATAGTCTGTGATAGTTTTTTTTTTTTTTTAATCTATGTTTGGATGTGCTGGGTCTCTGTTGCTGAACACATGCTTTCTCTAGTTGTGCTCAGGCTTCTCACTGCAGTTGCTTTTTTTGCGGAGCATGGCCTCTAGAACTCATGGCCTTCAGTAGTTGTGGCGCTTGGGTTAGTTGCCCTGCAGCATGTGGAATCTTCTCACACCGGGGATTCAACCCATGTCCCCTGCTATGACAGGCAGATCATTATCCACTGCACCACCAGGGAAGTCCCTGATAGCTTTCTTTATATCTGGCAAAATAAGATATTCTAAGCTCCTTTGTACATTTTTTTCTTTTTTTGCAATTGAGGTGCTTCTTTTTCTAACAATTTTTATATTATATTGGAATATATTTACAATGTAGTGTTAGTTTCAGGTATACAGCAAAGTGATTCAGTTATACATACACATATTTCTATTCTTTTCCAGATTCTATTTCCATATAGGTTATTATAGAACATTGAGTAGAATACCTTGTGCTATACAGCAAGTCCTTTTGATTCATCTGTTTATATATAGTAATGTGCATATGTTAATCCCAATCTCCTAATTTATCCCTCCCAGTGACCTGTCCCCTTTGATAACTGTAAATTTGTTTTTGAAGTCTGTAGATCTGTTCCTATTTTGTAAATAAGTTCATTTGTATAAATTTTTTTTTAGATTCCACATATAAGTGATATCATACAATATTTGTCTTCCTCTTAGTTTGATAATCTCTAGGTCCACTCACATTGCTGCTAATGGCACTATTTCATTCTTTTTATGGCTGAGTAATATTCTACTGTGATATGTAATCTTTATTCACTCCTGTGTTGACGGACATTTAGGTTGCTTCCAGGTCTTGGCTATTGTAAATAGTACTGCAGTGAACATTGAAGTGATTGTATCTTTTTGAATTATGGTTTTCTCTACACATAGGCCCAAGAGTGGGATTGCTAGGTCATATGGTAGTTCTGTTTTTTTTCTGGCTGTGCCATTTGGCACATAAGATTTTAGCTTCCTGACAAGTGATTGAACCCACACCCCCTGCATTAGAGGCGTGGAGTCTTAACCACTGGACAACCGTGGAAGTCCCCTATTTCCCCCTATATTGTTCCCCATAGTGGTTGTACCAATTTACACTTACACCAACAGTGTAGGAGGGTTCCCTTTTCTCCACACTCTCTCCAGCATTTATTGTTTGTAGACTTCAAAGAAGGCCTTTCTGATCCATGAGAGTTGATAGATTGCTGTAGTTTTGATGTGCATTTCTCTAATAATTAGTGATGCTGAGCATCTTTTCATGTGCTCTTCGGCCATCTGTATGTCTTCTTTAGAGAAATGTCTATTTAGATCTTCTACCCATTTGTGTGTGTGTGTGTATTTTATATTGAGCTGCATGAGCTGTTTCTATATTTGGAGATTAATCCCTTGTCAATCATATTGGTTGCAAAATATTTTTTCCCATCCTGAGGGTTGTCTTTTGATTTTATTTATGGTTTCCTTTGCTATGCAAAAACTTAAGTTCAAATAGGTCCCATTTGTTTATTTTTATTTTCATTAGAAGGGGTGGCTCAGCTGGTAAAGAATCCGCCTGCAATGTGGGAGACCTGGGTTTGATCCCTGGGTTGGGAAGATCCCCTGGAGAAGGGAAAGGCTACTCACTCCAGTATTCTCGCCTGGAGAATTCCACAGACTGTATAGTCCATGGGGTCACAAAAAGTCAGACACAACTGAGCGCCTTTCATTTTCACTTTTTCAGAAGGTGGAGCCAAAAAGATACTGCTAAAATTTATGTTGAAGTGTTCTGCCTGTGTTCTCTAAGAGTTTTAAATATTTTTCGGTCTTACATGTAGGTCTTTAATCCATTTTGAGTTTATTTTTGTGTATGGTGTCATAGAATGTTCTAATTTCATTCTTTTACATGGAGCTGTACAGTTTTCCCAGCACCACTTGTTGAAAAGACTGTTTCCCCTGCTCTTTTTCATAGATTGATCATAGCTGCGTGAGTTTATTTCTGGGCTTTCTATTCTATCACATTGAACTATTTTTGTGCCAGTACCATACTGTTTTGATTACTGTAGCTATACTATATTGTAGCATAGTCTGAAGTCAGGGAGCTTGATTCCTCCAGCTCAGTTTTTCTTTCCTAAGATTGCTTTGGGTGTTAAGGATCTTTTGTGATTCCATACAAATTTAAAATTTTTTTGTTCTAGCTCTATGAAAAATACCATTGGTAATTTGACTGGGATTGCATTGAATCTAGATAACCTTGGGTAGAATCATTATATGATTAATCATTTTTTGATTCTTCCAATCCAAGAACATGGTATATCTTTCCATCTGTGTCATCTTTTATCAGTATCTTTATGGTTTTCAGAGTAAAAGTCCTTTGCCTCCTTAGGTAGGTTTAGTCCTAAGAATTTTATTCTTTTTGATGTGATGGTAAATGGGATTGTTTCCTTAATTTCTCTTTCTGATCTTTCATTGTTAAGTGTCTAGAAATACAACAGATTTCTGTGTATTAATTTTGTACTTGCAACTTTACCTAATTCATTGATGAGCCCTAGTAGTTTTCTGGTGGCATCTTAGGATTTTCTGTGTACAGTATCATATCTGCAAACACTAAGTTTTACTTCTTCTTTTCCAATTTGGATTCCTTTTTTTTCTTCTCTGATTGCCATGACTAGGACTTCCAAAATTATTTTGAATAAAAGTGGTGAGAGTGACAACTTTGTCTTTTTCCTGATCTTAAGAGAAAAACCTTTTTCATCATTGGGAATGATGATGTGGGTTTGTGATATATGGCCTTTACTATGTTGAGGTAGTTTCCCTCTATGGCCACTTTCTGGAGAGTTTTTGTCATAAATCAGTATTGAATTTAGTCAAAAGCTTTTCCTGCATCTATTGATTGCTTATTGCAATGAGCAATGGCCTATTCAATAGAAAGGAGAAAATATGTTAAGATAAAATGTAGTGTAAATTTATATAGGGTTTTACTCATCCTCTTCTATTTTTCCTTTCTCCTCTGCAGAGAATTCCAGCTCTAAGAAGATTCTAGTAATAACAGATTAGATTATTACTCATTTGCTTTAGCCACAGTACACACACAATAGTATTAGAAAACTAATACCAACATTACCACTAATAATATGACTAAAACAAGTTAAAAAGATTTTTTTCTTTAGGGTTTATTCCACTAGAGATGTACAAATTACTGTTTTAAGTTGATTAAAAGTTCCTTTTTGCGGTTATGCCACCCCAGTATACCAATTTAGATTCTTTAGCTTCATCTTAAAATCTTTGTTTTATAATTATGTAAAATATTTACATATTTTGATCCCTCATCCTGTTCCTTTCCTTTCCTTCTAGTTAACCATTTAAAATGTTTATATTTATCTTTTTTAAACATGTAACAAATTTTGTAAATAATGTAATTTTACTCCACTTTTCTCCACTTTTTTAGCTTAGTAATATGTTCTGGAGAGATCTACGGTGGATGTGACATTATTTAACCATTCCTGATTTAACCGGTTGCTGATGGATTTGGGGTTGTTTCTGGTCTTTTTGCTATTATAAACGCTACTGTAAGGGATAACAGTCTTGTGCATGTATTTAAAAAATGCTTTTTTCTTTGAAAGAGATCCCTAGATTTAGGATTGTGATCAAGATTACTAGTACTGTCAAATCTCCCACAACTACCATAATTTGTAGGAGTATCAGGAATATGTGAGCATACGTGGTTCTTGACCAACAGTATGTCCAACTTTGGATTTTTACCTACTTAATACATGAGAAATATCCCAGTGTTGGTTTTATTGCCTGTTTCTCTCGTAGTATGAATAAGATCAGCATATATTAAGTTTATTGTTCATCTCAAAGCTCAATTTCTTACAGAGTACTTGGTCTTTTTATTTTTAAAAACTCTTTAAAGATATTAGAGATACTAGCACTTTTACACCTTTTTCATATTTTGCCATTTGTCTTACTTTGAATTTTGATGGTTAACACATAAAGCTGACTTATATATATTGTTCTTGTATCCTGTAAACTTGCTAAATTGTTAGTTCTAGTATCTTTTTAAAAATTTTATCACAAATGGTCCTTAAATTTTGTCAAATAACTTTTCTTTTGAAATAATTATATGATTTTTCTCCTTTATCCTGTTCATATGTTGTATGATTTTCAGATGTTTAACCAACCTTTCATTCTTAAGATAAATCCCACTTGGTCAAATCAAAATTGTTGGAAAGTTTGTGTTTTTAATGTTGGTTCATTTGATGTTACTTTACTGACAAATCCTTTTTCCATAGTGTCAGAGATAGTCCATTGCCGATGACTACAATTCTGAAATGGTGGTCTGAATTATCTACTCCCACAGATTCCCTGTGTGACCTATGCATGCCTTTATATAGATTTTTCTGTGTGCCTACTATGTGCCAGGCATTATTATGCATTGAGGATACAGAAATGAATATGGTAGACAGCCCTTGCCCTCTCAGCTGTGGTGAAGACAGTAAGATAGTTTAATGAGTGTTAGGCAACAGAGAGTAAAATTTGAGATTTAAACAAAAGGAACCATGTTATAATTTTTTTAAAGCTGCTTGGAGGGGACATGTCCCTGGAGGTCCAGGGGTTAAGACTACGCAATGCAAGGGGCATGGGTTTTATCCCTGGTCCAGGAACTAAGATCCCACATGTCCCATGACACAGCTGAAGGGAAAAAAAAAAGTCACTTGGAGGAAGTTACCTGAATGGTAAATTGAATTCAACCAGGGTTACCGTATCATTTACTATCCAAACAGGGACAATTTTCAAAGTGAAAACAAGCATAAAGTAGGATGTATAATCACCTTAAATCTAACCAGTTAAATGAGAAGTGTTTGAGGCAGAAAAATCTATGTGAAAGAGGACAAGGCCCATTAAGGTAACTAAAAATCCTAATTTAGTGAGCTGTAAACTGTGAGGGAAGAAATTAGGTGAGAAAAGCAAGCAAAGACCAAAATATAAAGGTCTTGTAAACTGGAAAGGAACTTGAGCTTTATTCTAAGGACAATGAACATTCTAAGCAAAATTAAATGAAAACTGTTGCACTGTGGAGAAAGTGTGAGCAAAGAAGGTATCCTTAGAGATCATTTGGAGGGGAATGGAGAGAGGGTATGGGTTTTGGGGGACATGAAATGTTCCACAGTGGTGTGACTTAAAGACACTGAATTGCACACTATGTGCCTTACAGCTCGATAAAGCTTTTTTCCTCCAGCTGAGAGATGAAAACAGCTCTAGATTAATGTGTTCAAAGTAAGGATGAATTCAAGAGATATTTAAGAGAACCTACAAGGCCTTGTGACTGACAGATATGGAGGTGAGGGAGAAGGAAAAGTCAGTTAACTTCCAAGATTCTGGCTTAAGCAACAGGATGGATGATGGTGCCATTTACTGACATAACCAGAACCAGAAATGAGGGTGTGGGTGGAGAAATAAAAATGTTGAATTTGAGATAACTTTGAAAACATTTAAGTTATGGACTGTTTGTGTCCTCCCAAAATTTGTTAAGTTGAAACTCTAATCCCAACTAGGTGTTGGGAGGTAAGGCCACTGAGAATCACGTCACGAGGGTGGAACCCTCATGAATCTGACTAGTGCCCTTATAAGAAGTGGCCCAAGACATTACTGAATCTTTCTGCCACAGGAGGATACAAAGTTGGCAGTCTTCAAGTCAGAAGAGGAATTTGTCAGAATCTAACCATGCTGGCACCCTGACCTTGAACTTCCAGCCTCCAGAACTCTTAAGAAATTTCAGCTTATAAGCAACCTAATCTATGGTACTTTGTTATAGCAGCTCCAGTTAAAACAGTATCCAAGTTTGGCTCAGGTGAAGATCTGGGCTGAAGAGAATCAGCGGAAGTCATTGAAGTGAAGTTTTGTTTAGGGCATATGTAAGACATGGTTAGAGGTGAAATTAGCAAGGGTCTGAGAGAAGGCTCTGAGGGGGGAAGAAAACCAAACCAGAGGAGCATAACGTGACAAGTGCAGTTTAGAGTCTCATAAAGTGTTCAACAGTGTAAAATACTATCACGTTTCAAAGTAAAATGAGCAGAGTATCCTCTGGACTTAAAAAAATTCAAGTTTCAGTCGAGTAACAGTGGCAAAAACTAGACTCATGAGTTTTGTGGTAAATTGTGAGCTATGATTCCTCAAAAGACAAATCAGGCAAGGAATTAGGTTTATAAGTGGGAAAGAGGGAAAGGGTTGAGGAAGATGATTTTTATTTTAAAAAAGGTTTCAGTTCAGTTCAGTCGCTCAGTCGTGTCCAACTCTTTGCGACCCCATGAATCACAGCACACCAGGCCTCCCTGTCCATCACCAACTCCCGGAGTTCACTCAAACTCATGTGCATCAAGTCGGTGATGCCATCCAGCCATCTCATCCTCTGTCGTCCCCCTTCTCCTCTTGCCCCGAATCCCTCCCAGCATCAGAGTCTTTTCCAGTGAGTCAACTCTTTACATGAGGTGGCCAAAGTACTGGAGTTTCAGCTTAGCATCATTCCTTCCACACCCAGGACTGATCTCCTTTAGAATGGACTGGTTGGATCTCCTTGCAGTCCAAGGGACTCTCAAGAGTTTTCTCCAACACCACAGTTCAAAAGCATCTATTCTTCAGTGCTCAGCTTTCTTCACAGTCCAACTCTCACATCCATACATGACCACAGGAAAAACCATACCCTTCACTAGACAGACCTTTGTTGGCAAAGTAATATCTCTGCTTTTGAATATGCTATCTAGGTTGGTCATAACTTTCCTTCCAAGGAGTAAGTGTCAATTTCATGGCTGCAGTCACCATCTGCAGTGATTTTGGAGCCCCCCAAAATAAAGTCAGCCACTGTTTCCACTGTTTCCCCATCTATTTGCCATGAAGTGATGGGACCAGATCTTCATTTTCTGAATGTTGAGCTTTAAGCCAACTTTTTCACTTTGGTCATGTTTAAAGAAATACAAGGACCCAATTAGAGAAACTGAAGTACTGGAGGAATGAGAAGGCTACATAAGAATCAGCTGGGGAGGCTTGCAAAGTTTAAGGTTTGGTTAGAGTTTAGGAATCTGTATTTAAGTTCCTGATGGGATTTTGATGCTCAAGACAATTTGGGAGCTAGCAGAATCATAAGAGCAACCTTTGTAAGATACTATATGCTTTTATGCTTTCTAAACAGGAGAGGGAGAACCTATAGAGGATGCAGGTACAGACAGATTTGGTGATGGATAGTTCAGAAGTAATCTGCTAACAGACTTGGGGAAGGTGAAGATTTAAGGAGACTACAGGTTTCAGATTGTTTTGAAGAATGGACAGGTTGCTAATGTAGAGGATTTAGTTGAGGATGATAATCACAAATTTATAGTGTCACCAGTCTATACCATTATGTTCTTTTCTGTGGCAGTTATCAGCAACCCAATTGTATTTAGATAAGGCAGACAGAGCTAAACTCATCTAAGATTCAGAGTTTGCCGCAAGTTATAAAAGTGACAGTAAGGCAAAGAAGTTTGGAGAACTGCCAAAAAATCTTTTTCCTTCACTTTAGAAGGATAATTTTGCAGGACACAGAATTCTATGTTGCTTTTACTCTAAACACTTTAAATATTTTATTCCATTTTCTTGCCTGAAGAGAAGCTGAAGAGAACTATGTATAGGTTTTTTTCACCTGGTTTCTCTCAGGATTTTTTTTCTTTGATTTTCTATAATTTTGAAACAGACCTAATTTGGACTTTACTCAATAAGGAGTGGGTGGCAAAACATAATCAATGATATACTCTAGGAAGACCAGAATCTAATCTAGGTAATCTAGAATCAAACCTTTATATTTACGGCCTAAACCAATGGGGTTCGAAAAGACTGCTGCTTTGAAGAGTGTACAGACTGTGGTTTCCTTTGTTTGGGATGAGGCTTAGGCATCACCCCAAGTTTTTTCAAAAGTACCCAGAGATGATTCTAATAGGCAACTACAGTTGAAAGGCAGTCATTGATCTGTAATTTATGTTGCTAAAGTAAGGCTCAAATCAGACAAGTAGACATATAATCTCAAAATTCTGAAAAAATCACCGGTAACAAACTAAGCTGACCCCATAAAACTACAGTCACACATTAATCACACCATTCTCATCACAAAAGAAAAACAGATTTTGAATATATACAATTTATTTAATAAATTAATATCATTCAAAATACAGTGCCAGAACATTATGCAGTTGAACATGCTAGTAATGTTTGTCATGAAGCACCTGTGCTCATGTTAGATTGGCGGCGGCCCGCTACTGCTAGTGGTTCCTGGGATTAATGCCAGAGCAGCACTAGTTATCTGCTCTTCTGCACCGCTAGTGCAGAGAATTCCTGAACAGTTCACCTTTCTAGTCCTACCCCCCCACACACAACAGGTTAAAAAAAACACACCCTGACAGCTAACAAATATCTATACACAATCACTCTACAGTAATGCTTATTAAATTAAGGTGTAATGACCTGGTTAACCCACTCTAAATCTTTAAGATGGAGAAATACAACAGCAGCAGGTAGTTATATGCATGAGCCAATGTTAATGTAATACAGAAAGTGGAGGCATTTACTGATTAAAGCTCCACACAGACCCGCACAATGAGGGACTAGCAATTCTTATTGCAAGCCCAGCAACTTAAGTCCACACCTGGTAAATGACCAGCTGATTGGAAGACCTGTATTCTAGATAGACAAGTATAAGTTAGTGAAAAGAGAGTACATGCACCTAATAGTATATAGTTAGACTGATCCTGCAGTCATACTTTCCCTGTGCAATACCATAAAATGGAAGATCTTCCTCAACTATAGGATTTAGACAACATTTCTATGCCAACATGGACACTAGTGTTAAGTGCAGCTCACTTAACTACACTGAAAAAAACTATATTCCAGGACTTCAAAACAGAAGCACGGGAATGAAATACATTTACCAAAATAGCCTCAGCACAATTTGTGATATACCACACTAGGAACAGGAAACTACTTTAATAAGTGAACTTTTGGAACTGTACATACACAGGGCTAACAATGTTAGATAATCCAGATTGTTATGCTCTCATGATACACATAAAAGTTTCTCAATTATTGGATAATCTATTTCATATTATGGAAGCATATCTTTAAGACTCACTGATATATATTATACTGATGCAAATATTAAGTAGGGCATAAAAATAAAATTTATCAAAGATAGACTTTTTTTTATGTACTCATATTCAGTCCTTCCATAGTCTCTCATTAAGCAAAGAAAATGACAAAGCAAACAGACGAAGCGTGCACTCCCTGAACTCCTGACTATACAGGCGGTAGCGCAACCATCTCTCCATCCATTTCAAACTCCTCTGTTCCATCCGGTGAAAAAAGGTAAGTTGGTGGTTTCCATGGAGATTCTTCAAGGCAAGACGGATACAGTTTCCCCACAGTGCATCGAAAATCTCTCCCTAGGTCCCAGAGTACACGTTCAGATATATGTTGCCGCAGAGACCACCGGTCAAGTTCCAGATCGTATTGGTAAGTGACGTATTTAGCTCTCTCATTTAAATGGGTTTCTCGCATAAACACACACAGAGAATTTGAGATTACAACAGCTCTCACACAGGGATCTGAGTACCTCTTAGCAGGGATGTTGGCTGCCATTTTCCACTCATTTTTATTCACATCATAGACTTCCACAGTTACTGAAGACCCATCTACAGTGCCAGAGGGGAGTCTTATGCCAGAATTAGTAGCAATGTGCAACCCTCCGATATAGAAAATTTTATCACCAAAAGCTGCAGCTGAGGCAAAAGACCTGCTCGTCTGTCTCATGGCCATTTCTACCCATGAATCAGACCTTGGAAAATAACAATACATGAGGTTCAGGGTCATCACATAAATGCAGTCATGAACTACAACTGCTGCACTCCACTGCCAAGCACAAGGCAAAGGGCTTACCATTGTCCATTCATCCTTCTCAGTGTCGTATCTTTCTACAGTCCTCCGATTAAGTTCTCCACCCACACTATCTCCTCCGATTGCATAGATATAGCCTTCACAGCAAACCAAAGATGGCTTTACGCGGACAAAAAGCATTGGGGTCTTTGGAAACCAGGTATTTTGCTGTGCATCAAACCAATAAAAGCAATTCACAGTTCTAAAGGCAGTCTGAAGTTTGCTTGTTTTACTGTGATTTGTTTTTGTGTTTTTCAGAGGAACTTGACCACCTGCTATATAGATGTCATTATCAGGTGTTACAACGGTCCCAACCTTATGTAAATCAGCTGGTGGGCTGCATAGCTTATAAACTTTTTCTGCTTGGGGGCTGTAACAGACTGAAGAGTAAAGACTACAAGGATTTTCTGAAGATGCTTCAATGAAAATCATCATCTCCTCTTTAGTCATTCCAAGTCTTGGTTTGAAAAACTTGGGCATGGACTTATACAGACCTTGAACAACTACTGACTTATCATTGGGTGGCAGACCTTGAAACCAAGCTCTCTGTGTTACTTCTGAAAGTGCATCAATTCTGATTTGGCTAAGAACTGAAGACAAATACTGCGATCGTGATTCTGTGTTGTACTCCAGCCACAGCATAGCAGCTTCACGAACTGTCTCCTCCTTTTCTACGTTTAAATTGTCACTACTGAGAATGTCTATCAGTAGATCATGTGACAGCTGCATGAAAGCTTCCTGATGATACACAGCCGTGAACTTGTGTTCCACCATCCTTTTAGCACTTTGTTTTAATTCCTCACAGCTGAACAGATCAGCAAAACTCAACAATCGCACACAATTCTCTGCATTTATTTTTTTAATTAAATATTCTCGACAACGTTGTAACACATCTTCCACCTAAAAATGGGGGGAAAACAAGGCTGATAAAGGCAAGCTAGACATTTGCTATGTAACACACAAGTATATTAATCAAATCCTTATACCGTAGTTTTATTTTTAGATACACTTTTGGGCTAAGAGATAGTGTCTTCCAGTAATTAAAAAAAACTACAAGACTGTGCAGGGGCTTTCCTGGTGGCTCAGATGGTAATGAATTCGTCTGCAATGCAGGAGACCTGGGTTCGATCTCTTGGTTGGAGAAGGGAATGGCTACCGGCTTCAGTATTCTGGCCTGGAGAATTCCACGGACAGAGGCGCCTGCCAGGCTACAGTCCATGGGGTCACAAAGAGTCAGATACGACTTAGGGACTTTCAAAATGTATTGTTTTGCATTTTTCTTCCTGTCTAGTGGCCTACTTAACTGCCCTATTTAGGAGTCAGTATAACATCAGACAGGCTCTTGGGGACTTCCCCAGTGTTTAAGACCCTGAGCTTCCACTGCAGAGGGTGTAGATTCAATCCCTGGTCAGGGAACTAAAATCCCATATCCCACATGCTACACACCAACAAGACCCCCCAATAAATGACTCTTAAAAACCTAAACAGCCTAAAGGTAAGGAAATTCATGCATAAGTTAAATACTTTTAGGCTTTAAAAAATATGTAACTGAGAAAATCAAGTAAGAACAATGTAAATCAGTATAGGAAATGATTATTGTTGAGAAGCAAGAATCTGGTTTTGTCAACGTGTATAAGATATTCATAAAAAAGCAGCAATACACAATGCCTAACAATAGTTATTTGCCTTTCTTACCTGGAGCACTAGGATAACCAATCAAAAGAAAACAGTGCAGTTGTAAATAATCTACATTTAACAACCCATCTTAGCCACTCAAAGTTTCCTAGATTTGTTTTCTCTCAAGACAAAACAGATCTCAGTTGAGTTACAAGTGCTACCTACTATATTTATTCCAGATCACAGTGATTAACTAGAAACAGTTTGTGATAAGAAGTCAAGTTGTTTGGATTCAAAACTTGGATAGGCCAGTCAACACTTGTATAATATTAGACAAGTAGCTTTCTTCTCTAAGCCTCAGCTTTCTCCTGCATAAAATGGGGAAATCCTTTAAGTGATTATTTTAGAATTAAATGAGAACTGATATATAGCATCAGTACAGTATCTGGCATATAAAAACAGTTCATGCAGTTAATAGTGAAAGCCATGTTGGCAGTCATAAAATGCCCCGTCCCAGACTTGCCATGGCAACCTTAGTCCTGGAGAAAGAGTCTGTGTTTGCATTGGGTAAGCATATGCCTAACGGTTTCATTAACATGATTAAAAAACAAAGGAAAGGTGTCACTATTTACAGTAACAGTGTTCTGAAACCCAAATTTCTTTAAATTTCTCAATTATTTAGCAATTCTAAAAATACCTGTTTTTAGTTCCTGGCTTTTAAAAAAAGTAATGAAATCATTTAAATTATAGAAGACAGTGCTTACAGTAGGCATTTCTCCCTTTTAGGTTTGGATTCAGGATATCAATGTCTTCCATTGTAAAGCACCAGGAAGCTACCATGGGCTTCAGTTTCCCCAGAATTACAGGTACGATAGGACACTGCACAATTGGGGGGCGGGGAGAAGAATACATACTAAAAAGGAGGAAAGCTACTTAAACTGGTGCTCAACCAATGTCACTGACGTTTATTCAGCACGCATTTATCCAGTACCCACTAGGTATCATCAACTATGCTACCAAAATTTAACCTTCAGTTTGATGATTCTCCCTTTGGAGAAACTTATTTCTGAAAATACAAAGAATTATTCCAAATAGGAAAAGAAATGAGAAAAATATATTTATTTAGCCACACCATACAGCATGTGGGATCTTAGTTTCCTGGCCAGGGATCAAACCTATGTCCCCTGCAGTGGAAGTGTGAATTCTTAACCAATGGACCACCAGAAGTCCTGGAAAATATTTTTATATGCCTCTTAAAATTTAAAAGAAACTCTGAAGGGTGAAAGTCCCTGTTGGTCCAGTGGTTAAGATTCTGCTTCCACAGCTGGGAGCATGGGTTTCAACCCTGGTTCAGGAACTAAGATTCCACAAGCCACATGGCATGGCCAAAAATAAATAAAAATGTTGAAGGGGAAACAAAGAGTGAGAGAGTGAAACAGTTTATCATATGTAAATATATCATCACTTTTTCTTTTAGTTTAATTCTTAATAGCTCAGTGTGTTCTCATGCTATTACAAATATCTGTTCGATAACTTCTGTTAAGAATCTTGACATTTTCCATGAAAAGTAATACCATCAAAAATTAGCATATCTAAGCTTTTAGCCAAAACACCAAAGCATTTAAATTTAGTAACACAGTTAAAAACTTAATTACTTAAGATCTAAATTCTGTGGTATACTAGGCAAAATATCAAACTATTATGAAATTTTCACCTGTCTTTTCAGTAAAGTTCCCATCATAAAACTAAGTTTACTAGATGATCAAATTCTATTGTTTTTCTTTTATACATTTTGAAAAGAGAAGAAAAACTTTACATTCTAAAATCTGTGATAAAATTACATAGCTATAATACATCACTGATAAAACAATGCTTCTTAAGAAAAATAAACTACAGTTAACACATACAACTGAGAGAAAAAACTGCTTACCTGCAGGAAGCAAGCTGTTTCATAAAGCTGTTCTACAGTGCTGTCATTTATTGCCAAGTTACCCGTGTATGTATAGGTTATTATTATCTGTAAGGTGGCTGAATCCACATTCCTCAGATGTATGTGTGTCTGTTTGCTTTCACTTAGTCCACTCATGAACATGGCCCTACAGTAAGGGTGGGAGGGGGAAACAAAAGTAGAGCTAAAAACAAACACCAAAACTAGACCACATAGAATGTTTATTTAGGGTATTTGCTGATGGACAACCTACAGGGAAAAATTTTTGAGGGAGGCAACAGAAAAGTATAATTCAGTGCCAAAGCTATACCAAACTTTTCTACTATGCCATTCTGAATGATAATATCAAAATTAATTTATTCCTTATACTCACACAATGGAATTTAGCAATGAAAGAAACTCTTTAATACGTACACAGACAAACCTTAAAATCATTATAGTCAGTGAAAGGCAGATACAAAAGACCACATACTATATGATTCCATTTATATGAAATATCCCCCAAAAGCAAATATACAGAGGCAGAAGGGAGAGTAGTAGTTACCTAGGGCCATGGGTAAAAAAGGTGAGTGTGCATAAAGTGACGGAAATATTTCAAATTAGATTGTAGAGATGGTTGTATAGCTCTTTAAATATACTGAAATACTTAATTGTATGTAAATTAGCTCTCAACAAAGCTGTTAAAATTTCAACTTACTCAAATGATTTCCTAAAAATATGCAGGACAGTTTCCTAAAAATTTATTACATGCAGGAAAATATGCTGTAAAGGCAATTATGTTATGAAGAATACAAACTAAAATGTCCACATATAGGGAAGAGATGAAAAAAAAATGCAAAGAGTATTACTGAACATATAGAAAAGCCTATAGTGATCTAAAGTGTGGTATCACAACAACTAGCCTGGGCACCTCAAGGACAAGATTAGAAACGCTTTAAAGTGGATGAAGTAGTCAGTCAGGGTAGAATATAAGAACTTTTTTGGGGGGGGAGACTGCTGAACCTAAGAGGTTCAGGCATTTAGATCACAGAAGGCTTACATGAGACCCAAGAGGGAATTCCCTGGCGGTTCAGTGGTTAGGACCCAGTGCTTTCACTGCTTGGGCTTGGGTTCAATCCTGCATCGGGGGTAAGATCACGCAAGCCCAACAGCAGAGCCAAAACTTTTTACTGAACTTCCTTGTAGATAATGAAGAATGCTGAAGGTTCTGAGCATGGATTCACTAGCATAATAAAACATATTCTAGAATGAATACTCTGTACTGACAGATCTCAAAAGACAAAGGCTGGAGGCCAGAAAACTGCTTTTTAGGCTACTGTTAATAATCTATGTTAGAAGTAAGAACTATCTGACTGAGGATGGCAGAAATGGATACAAAAACTTTTACAAAAAACCCAACAAGATCAGGTGCTTTTCTGAACATTGGCAGTAAGAATAGGGAGTAGATTGTTGTTTTTTAGTTGCTAAGTTGTGTCTGACTCTTTGCAACCCTGTGGAATGCAGCATGCCAGGCTCCTCTGTCCTCAACTATCTCCCAGAATTTGCTCCAATTCATGTTCATTGAGTGGGTGATGCTATCTAACCATCTTGTTCTTTGCTGCTCCTTTCTTAGATAGGAAAAGAATCAAAGCTAGCTCTTTATTTTCAAGTAAATGCCTGAAAAAAAATAGTGTTAACCATTGAGAGGAAAATTGTAAGATGGAGGAAAAAAGTTAATCTTGTAAAAAAAGCTGAGTTAAATTTTAGATATGTTTAACTGAAGGTGTGGGCAGCTGAGTCAAATAGAAATAATACAATAACCAATTAAGTATTTAATATTACTGAAACTATGAAGAAGGTCAGGTATTAATGCAATAGACTGTGAATTACCTACAAAATGTCATGTGTTAAAGCAAAGTTAAGTTACATGAGAGAGACGAAAAAACTAAAAGAAAAACCCACCCAGATTCCCAATGACCAACCTGAGGTAGAATTCTATTAGAAGAAAAAGTAAGAATGACAAAAGGTTGAGAAACATTCATCAGAGAAATAAGAACAAGCCAGTCAGTATAATTCTACTCTGGGCAAGGGAAGCAGGGTGTCAAAAACTAGAGCCTCAAGGGTAACAAATGTAGCGAAAGTAATTCCGAAAGCACTGGTGATTTCTGGTATAGCTCACAAGGAGCAGTAAGAACAGCAGCTAACTTGAGGCAGTTAGGAAATGGAAAAGTGGCAGTTAGGGAATGGAAAAAGGGAATGAAAACATCAATCAGGGTGTTTGAAAACTGCCTCCCAAAGAATACAGAATGGCCATAAATAAACCTAATCAAAGTAAAGGAGAACAGGATTTATTCTCGAAAAATATCCAAGATGTAACAAGAAAACACTAAGAAAAGCACCCAAGACTACTGGTGTCACTTGTGTCACAAGTCACTTCTCTCACATGGGCGATAAGCAAAAGCAACCTGAAAGAGAATTACAAGAGAGCTGAGCAAAAATGGAAGATTTAGGGCTCATGTGCTTTTTCTCTGTTCCAATAGAAGGTAGTTAACTTTGGAAGAGGAAGTAGGGCAAGAGAACAGCTGACTATACAGATGACACTGAGACTGGTTATTCCAGGCTATAGTTTAAGACACCAGAATAATGGACTTCTGTGAAGGATCTATGCTTCCCAAAGACGAAAGACACTAGGGGAAGCTGAGCCAACTTGATCATAAAAATCTAAAACAGGCTTTTCAAAGAAAGAATAAATGCTGAATTGCATAATATTATAGCAGGCTGAATTACCATGGTGAGAGAGGTGCTGAGTAATTCTCAAGTAATCCCTTTCACTTGGCATCTACTGTATATGTTACTAAGAAGTAGAAACTATTACTTCAGAGGTTCTTGGGATTTTAAAAGTTTTTTTTGATTCTTGGTGGAATGAAACTGGTAAACTGCAAAAGAATGTACCTAGTTCAAAGGACAAAATTTCTCATAGGAAATTTCTAATGGTTAAATTGATAGTGATATATGTAAGGATACTGAAATCTACAAAGTTGAAAGCAGAATCCAGCTGAAAAAACCTGGGAAAAGATCAAGTTATTATTGTGGGAATATATAATAACTATCTAGTCCAGAGAAAAGTTATATATAGGAGGAAAAATTAATATATGTGGTTTGGTCTTGTGGATTATGAAATTGGCCCAGACAGAGGATTGTAAAGATGGATGGATTTAATCCCAAACATGGGCAGAACTATTCTTTCTACTGTTACTTCAAATCCCTATTATCTGATTTGCTTTAGGGAGAATATATTCTCTTAGAACACCAAAGATGCTAAAGAAGGGAACTAACTAGTGATAATAACAGCAGCCTTAAAGAGATTGTGTTGCTTTTTAAATTGTGATACTAATGAAATATTTAAACTTTTTATTTAGCCTTCCAGGAAGCCAATTCCAACCCAGTTAGTTAAAAGATAAAAGAATAACCTCATGGCTAGAGAATTTAGAGAACAGTGTGTTATCTATACAATGAAAAATAAAGTTAACAAGGAAGAAAAAAAGGTAAGACACCTAACCTGTAATTGCATGTGTTACCTTCCTGATAAAGATGACAATTAAGCAAAAAGAATTTCTGAACAGGTTTAAAAGTTACACAAGACAACTACTAAGGTAATAACCACAAAAGAGTCTATGATTACAAATACCAATCTGGAAATCCACAAGTCATAAAGCTTTCCAATAAAGAATAATCAATTCATAATTAACAGCCATTAAAAAGAGAGAACTAATGGACCTAGGTTTGACTGAATCTGTAACTCTGAATTCCTGACACTATCTACTAAGCCAACGGAGATGAAAAAACAAAAACAATCCTGACAATCACAATCATCTGGGAAGCTCTTAAAATACCCAAATCCTGAAACTCTAACTCGGACCCACTGAGTTAGACCCAGAAGAATCGTAACTTCTGGGTTTGAAATCCAAGAATCTCTATCTGTAGAAACACGAGAGGATTCTAAGGATCCTCTCTAGGTCTATTAGGTTTTCTAGAATCACTGTTTGCAAATATGCTAAGTTTTCTATGATAAAAATAGTTTCAATGTCTGAAACTATGAAATATCCACAGTTAAACCTGAAAAAACGGCAGGCACAGCAAAGCAACTGACAAGGCAATCTGGGCCTAAGCTTCTATCATCATGAGACGTGTTATACTGGGGAATATGGAGTTTCTACACCTTCCTCTATGTTAGCCTTGAAAAGATTATACCTGTCCTGTCTATAGCTGCCACTAAAAAGCAGCATAAAGTAAGTTTCATTGATGAACGCCACTTAAGCCAGCTAAGATTTGTTGTATGAATATACCAGTCCACATTTAATTCATCTTTATTCATTCTGTCCCTTTCAAATATTAAGATTCAACCTAAGGGCAGTGACCAAACATAAGAATTTCTATGCCTTAATTCTATTCCTCCCACGAAATACGTAACAAAGGAAAACCTACCTTAAAAAGATTAAAAGTTGTAAAAAGTCATAGAAATGTAAAGTTCTATTTATAATTAGCAAACAATTAAATCAACTTCTAAATTCTGAGGCACAGAGAACAACATTATCAGTTATTAACTATTTCAATCTGGGAAGAAGTCTGATAAGGCTAAAAAGATATCACAAATGATCAAAGTAACCAACAGTGAGCAAAAAATTCATTTTTTCAAAGGAAATAAAAGTCCTTTAAAAAGTAATAATAATAAAAAATAGTTTTTAAAACAGTCCTTAATACATCTAAACACTACCAATTATCTTCTAGAAGTTATTATCAAGTATACAGTAACTCTTAAATTCATAACATTTTAAAATCTTATGAGTAAGTGAAAATTACACCATTCATTTTCCTTTCTCTTTCAATGAAAAAAACAGTACTGTATTCTGAACCTTCTTGCTTCCGCATCACTAAACTTAACCTTAATTTCAAATTTCTTGTATTTAATCTTTGTAAAACCTTCCCTTGCCTGTCCCTTATTTACACACACAAGGAGGTGACTGGCAAGCAATTTATCACCCAAATAGAAAATTTAGGCAAAACATTAAGACATCTAATTTTTTAAATTTTAAATAGTGTTTCAAATAATTTCTATCAAAAGATTAAAACAAGGTAACATTCTGCACTTGAAATTACAAACTAACCAAGATTAAAAGTACTTACCTAAAATAAGAGCTACATGTTGCAAGAACCATCTTATGACAAGGGAATTCAGTGCCCTCAACAATTAACACTATGTCAGTAAACAACTGCTGTTCATAAAACAATTTTAACTGCTCCAACAAGGACACAGCATATTCAGTATTGATCTGCTTCTCCTCTTGAGTGGACATGACTGTATTCCATTAATATCTCCAGGAACAGATTAGAATAAAGTCAGTCTTACTGATGGAAGGTCAAGTGAATGCTTCAGAAATAAAAAAAGGAGAAACTCTGCTTGCTGATATCTGCAGCATTCAGAACCAAGACTGACACACTCACTAATGAATAGTATCTTGCTATAGGCTTAGAATCACTACTAGGTCATCCTGTGTTAATTAGGTTCTTCAGAGTTTTTCAACACAGTCTGCACACATCTTGCTCAAATTTGCAACTGTTGTTCATCTCAAAAGAGAGTAACACACGAGGTAGATTTTGTGGCAACATCCCATGTTTGGTGGATCCTCTGGAGTAACTAAAAAAAAAAAATAAATATACATCAGTCAGAGTATCTAGGCCAGTACATTTTTAGAATACAATCTTTAAGCAGACTTACATATGAATTACATTTTTTTGAAGTTCAACTTTAGACATTACCATAAAAATAAAACATGAGAAAAGGAATACTTTAAAAGTTTATTACATTTGTAGTTTTATCTTTTTGACGTCTATAAAAAATTTAAACATTTCAGAAAGTAAAGAACCTATCAATATGCATAATTTATGAAGTTCTTTAAAAACAGAAACATACAATATGACAAAATAGAGAAATATATTACTACATGAAGACTTCATATTATACAAATATACATGTTCTCAAAATGTGTAAATTTAAAATTTTCAGGAGATTAAAGTCCAATTTTTAGACAATTCATCTGGAAGAATTCCCCAAAATTGCCAAGATATCTGAGTGAAAGGGAGGCAAGTCTTTCCTCATGACTTATCAAATATTAAAATATATTAACAGTTCTACAATAAAGGCAAGTAAATAAAACCCAAGTAAATATAATACACTCAAGTTAAAAGAAAAGGTATTAGATATGATAAAGAAGTCTTCAAAGTAGAAGACTGGTTATTCCAACAAATAACACTGGACACCCCCAGGAGGAAAAAACAAAATCCAATACCATTCATCAAAGAAATTCCAGCTGCATTAAAGTTTAATTTTAAAATACTATTTGGAAATAAGTATTTATAACGTATGGCAGGAGAAGGCAATGGCACCCCATTCCAGTACTCTTGCCTGGAAAATCCCATGGACGGAGGAGCCTGGTAGGCTGCAGTCCATGGGGTTGTGAAGAGTCGGACACAGCTGAGCAACTTCACTTTCACTTTTCACTTTCATGCACTGGAGAAGGAAATGGCAACCCACTCCAGTATTCTTGCCTGGAGAATCCCAGCGACAGGGAAGCCTGGTGAGCAGCCATCTATGGGGTCGCACAGAGTCGGACACGACTGAAGTGACTTAGCAGCAGCAACATATGGCAAATGAATTACAAATAAGGAAAAAGAATGTATAATATAGAGTACTAATAATAGTTAAAAAACTATCACCTGTTTCCTAATTAGATGATTCTTAGTTCCATAATCAGAAAGTGCTATTGACATGAAAACTATAAAACTATTTGACTATCATTTGGAACTACAACAATTTTTTCTCACAAAAATATCATCCATCTCTCAAAGAGGTCACATTGTACTTCGGGCCAACCTATACTATTACATAAACTGCTAACCTGATGTAGACTGTCAAATTTCCAGCCAAGTAAAATATAAGGAAGTAACTAAAACAGGTGCAAAGCCAGAGACTTTAGGTCATTTAAGGTAATGACTTTGCTCTTCCAGATCTGAAAGTTACCCTATAAATCTAAGTTTACTGCATAACCTCTAAGGCTAACGATACCTAAAATCACTGGCTATTTTCATATATTAATAATGCAGCAAGGCCCAGTGTTAGTGAGGGTGTTAGAAATGAGCATTTTTACACAGGAGTGTAAGTTGATACATATCTCCAAGCCCTTAATCAAAACTCTTAGAGCCAGCTATGTTCTGGAATTTAGGATCTCTCAAATCTTATAAAGGTAATGTGGTATATATATCATGTACTACAAGCAGTCTGGGAGAGAACTCCATAACTGAACATCTTATTTTCACTGAGGGAAATGTGAATAGTATGAAAAATAATACTATAGAGTCTCATTACTTCAGATCAAGTTTTACAAAACGAAAATTTTAACTTGATATTAAGAGCTTTTTGAATTTCAGAACTGCAAAGGAAGTATTACAGAAGATGTAATATTTGGCACTGTAAATGCTTATTATCTCAATCTTTCAATTCTGCCTCTTAAAAATTTATCTGACAGAAATGTATATATTGACAGGCTAAAATTCCTAACCCCAGCTGTAGGACCCCAAATTGTCCCCATCCATGTTTAAACCAGGTGATAGGAGCTGCTGGCCATGGCCAGGATGGATTTAGATGACACGCTACACTCCAGAATTCCTTGCAGGGTAGCTGTACAAGTTCTCTCTGATTATTTCTCTAAGACTTCATACTCTCTGAACCTGATTTTTTTTGCAGTTCCTTTTTTGAGCCCCATTTATGTATGTCTCCATTTTTTTAGATTTGATTTCTTTTTTTCATATTCATGATACTGTATTAAAACAATACTAGTCTGGTTTTAGAAAATTACACGGTGAGCCAACTTTATACAATCTTATTGTCACTGCTTTATACACCCCCTATTTCCATCCCTCCCTTTGAAATCTAGGGTACACTGTCTTCCTAACAATTTTTATTTAAGATATCTCAACATTAAAATAGGTAGCAAAAGTCATTCAGACATATAAATTTAATAATTTACACAGATCAGTATCTAGTACAATTCAAAATAAAACTAAGTGTTGCTTTTCTGAGAACATAAGAGTTCAAAATGTATTAACTGAAAATGTAAAAAATGGCAGTTTAAGATGGCCAACAAATAACCTTCAAAAGGCCCTTAAAATCAATATACTACACGCTCTGAAACATTTCACAAAGTCTGAACTATCCTACTTAATAACCAAAGATTGGACACATTTTACAAACTTCCCCTTAATTCCCAGGTATCAATGAAACTGTTTACTTAATTTTCAATCATAAATTAATGGCTACTTAAATTTAACTCCACAAATGTTTTTTGGGTATTTACTAAGTGCTGGTCATTGTACTGAAAGTACTCAGACTGAGAGCTGCTAACCGTGAGAGCCCCAAGACACCAAGTGCATTTACTCTTACTACAGCCAAAACATGTCTATCATTTTAAGAGTGTCTTTAGTCTGGACAAACTCAAATCTACAGGCAGGCAAAAGAATAAAATCTAGCTGTCATGATCTTTCATTTCCAAACTTTTGATAGAGAAGTAATACAAGAAATTTTATCCTTTACCATAAGAAAAACTGTAGCACAAGTAAAATGAGCAAAGGAGGCAGCTGGCATTTGTCCCCCTGTTAACAGTGGTCACACGCAGAGGAAAGAAACATTTACTGAAGACTTACTTAAACCTTCTAAATTTTGTTAACATATGCAATGATTACTTAATTAAAAAACTCAAACTTTCAAAAGGTATACTACTTTCTTTTCTCATCATAAAGACAAAATATTTTAGGATTTGTAAGCAGAGTCTTTGTCTCAAATGCTAAAGCTGCTGCAGTCTGAAAACAGCGAAAGTCAACACATAAAGGAACGGACATGATTCAACAAATGTTCTCTACAAAAACGGACTACAGGATAAATGTACCAATCTCTCTTTTAGGCTGCTTCTTGATCAAATATTAAGAATTTTTTTAAAAGGTGGTAACAAAAATACACACTTCAAGATATTTTCCCCAGAAGAATGTTTCCCCTTCAAGTCATAAAAACAAGGAAAAAGCACAAACCTTAAATGCTTGAAAGTTGAATTAAATATAATTCTTAATCTAACCTGTCTGTATTCCACCTTTCAACTGAAATATTTTAACATCTCGTACCTAGTCACACAACCACTTTCCCTACTTACTACAGGCTCAGTCAACTTTTGAAACACTTTTTAAAAATCCAGTGAGTATCCTTTATTTAGGTTAGAAAAAAAGGACTTTTCTAATCTGCTGAAAGAAACCCACAATGAGGAAAAAAAAAACTATTTTAGAGTCAAAAACACTTAAATTTCTTTCTTTTTTAAAAAAAATCAACTACATCATTTCTGGAGAAGGAAATGGCAACCCACTCCAGTAATCTTGCCTGGAAAATCCCATGGACAGAGGAGTCCGGCAGGCTATAGTACCAAAGGTAGCAAAGAGTCGGACACAACTGAAGGGACTTAGTAGGCACAACTTATTTATATATATTTGAAATACAGAAGATGTGTACAAAACAATTCTGTGGAAAGACATCCAATGAACACGTGGATTCAGCAGATGAACCGATGGCCAAAGGCTAGGAATCCACTATCAGTTGCCACATTTCCAGGTATCAGGCACCTTAAGATGAATAGAAAGGTCCTATAATTTAAAGGTAGTTGTCAGGACATACTTCACAGTGAGAAAAGCCAACTAGAAAAAACATTTAATAGAAGTCATACAAACACAGTATAATGACATTCAGAATCTAACAAAGTAAAATGTACTCTGGCATAAAAAGTATGCATATTCTTATTTCTTTTTCTAAGTTCTTGGCTAAATTCGGTATTTTGACTGACCTATTTGATACCAGTGGATAATAACAATGAATAAGGTTAGAATGCTATATACAGGATGATATCCTTTCTTCTACTTTTCACCAACTTTCTGCAAGTAAGTAGAGAACAAAGACCAACTTATGTTTTAATCTAAAAGCTTCCTATTAAGAGTAGAATTGCAACTGAGGAAAAAAAGCAAAAACTTGGATTCTAACATTTTCTCTAGGCTACCCAAGTCTCCAAGGTTCTACTGAGTGAATTTTGCCACACAAGAGAGTTTCAGAGCATTCTGTTATTAAATGGTCATCAGGATTAAATCAGTCAACAATCCACAGCAATACACACAATTCTACTTAAAAATCTGAAATACCTCTTATAGAAAGTTGTTTCAATACTTGTTTTCCTCCCTTGCATAATCAATGTGACTATAAATTTTGTAGGGGAAGCAAATGTATCTAACTTCACTTTGAAATCTAGTTTTCATTCCCACAAGTGTGTCATTTATAGTACCTTTCCACAGAATAGCTACAGAAACATAATGAAAGTGAAGTGAAGTCACTCAGTCGTGTCCGACTCTTTGCGACCCCTTAGACTGTAGCCTACCAGGTTCCTCTGTCCATGGGATTTTCCAGGCAATAGTCCTGGAGTGGATTGCCATTTCCTTCTCCAGGGGATCTTCCCAACCCAGGGCTCGAACCCAGGTCTCCCGAGTTGTAGACAGACGCTTTACTGTCTGAGCCACCAAGGAAGTCCCAACAGAAACATAAACAGATACAAAACAAGTTTTCCCAATGTTATACAGACAAGATCTGGAGGATAAAGAATAAAGGATTGAATAACTACTGAATGTGAAAATGAGACTGATTAACAATTAACTGAGCTGTACGTGTGAAACCAGGAAGGATAAAAAGATAGGGTTGTTGTCCAGTCACTAAGTTGTGTCTTCCTCTTTTGAGACCCTATAGATTGTAGCCTGCTAGGCTCTTGTCCATGGGATTTCCCAGGCAAGAATACAGGAGTGGGCTGCCATTTCCTTTTCCAGGTGAAAAAACGGAGGAGGTTGCAAACAGCGACTGCACAAAAACTACACAGTAATGACTGAAACAGTGATAAAGAGGAAGAGCAGTGGACTACAGGTCATCACCTGTATGCAGCACTTTCAAGTTGTATATTATTAACTTAGGTGATGCTCTAACTTCCAGTGCTACAAATGTCAATATAGAAGATCTAAACTTGTTAGAAAAAGTCCAAGGCTAGTCTAATGTCAAGTATTGCCAAAAAATTAGAGCATGGACTGTGGAGCCAAATTACTTAGGTTGAAATCCCAACTCTGCAACTTACTAGTTGTGTGACCTTTCGTAAGTTATTTCCTTTTTGTGCTGTAGTATGCTCATCTGTAAAGTGCGGGATAAAAACAGAATTCTTCTCAACTGGATTAAGGATTAAATGAGCTCTATGGAGAGTTTGAAGCAGTGCCTGACACACAGAACTACTACTCTGTGCAAAAAAATAATTTGTAATTATTTTACTTAACACACTCACTTACTGGTCAAGCTTTTTGTAGTACCTTCCCACCTTCTCAACCTTCATACCTACACAGGTCTGAGTCCTAATTACAAGGTTTCAACACTCAAACACAGTTCTCTTTTTGCCTTGGGTTAATACCATTTTAGATAAGAAAATTTTTTTCAAAGATTTTAGGGAGTATTTTTGATGGTACAAATCATGAAACATACCAGTACAACAAAGACTAACCTTGAGAAGGCTGATGCCTGTGCAAAAAAACTAAGTGATAGCCAGGAAGGCACCAGTCATAGAACAAGCCTTTCTTTTTTTTTTTTTTAACCCACTCCAGTACTCTTGCCTGGGAAATTCCACCGACAGAGGACAAGCCTTTCTTCATTTCAGTGAAAAGATAGGTTTCTCCTTCAGGGAGGACAATATATTGGTGCTAGAAAGAGTTTGCTTTCAAGTTATCAAAACAACCCTGACAGTTGGGAATGTTTGGAAAACCACTTCATCTTCAGATTGACTGTCAACTACTACACAAACAGAATTTTCTGGAATTGTGACAAACATCAATTAAAAAACAAACACCCTGACTTTTAAAGAATGTGTGAGTTTGAGAAATTTCAGTACAGCTTCCTCTACTCTAATCAAGTTTAGAACCTAGGTCTACTCCTTCTTGACCCCTTTTCCAACGAGTGTGAAAAGACTACCTGACTCCATCAAGTTAATTATGCTCAGTATCCCAAGTAAATTCAGGTCACAAGAATAGGCTTCTGTTCTACGTTATGATCAGTAAGTTATCTCACTTTAAAAAAATTAAACAACAACATAAAGGAAACACCATTTGTGATAGAATAATTATGACTGTAGTATGTCCTTTTATTTTGGTTATCACTTTTCTTTTTTCCCCTCAGCTCTGCAGACTTAAGAAAGCTGAAGAAATATAAAGTAAAACTGACCTTAACTTTTTCAATAGGATTTCATTTTTCACCAAATCAGTGATTGTTTTCAATCACAATAACAAAACTATTTCCCAGATATTAAATATATTCATGAGGTCATTAAGGGCACAATCACTTAACAATTATGGCTACTTAAGTTTCTCAGTTCCTTAAAAAAAATAAAAAGGGTAAACTGAGGAATACCTAGAATCCCCTGCCAACCATGGAACCTATTTACACGTTACCACTTGTCAGAAGAATGGGAGGGAGTGGAGCTGAGGGGAAAAAAAAAAGGGAAGAATTGAAAAAGTATCTCTCATTAAATGATAACATTTTCTCAGAGTCTCCTACTATAATCCCTCCTTCCCACCCAGAAGAATCTAGGTGCTGAAAAATCCTGGCAAGTGAACAGGGAGTAAGCTTCACATATTTAAAAAGTTACTTGAAAACAACCTATCATTTTTAATACCCTGAGTAACTTGAACATAACCTGCTCTATTCAAACTCTACAAAACTGAAAATGATTAAGACTAAGATATAATGAAGGACTTTGGTATTTTCATTCATATCTTTTATGACATCAGGACCAATCCTTTTTCCTGCTCTTAGAAATACGAGCAAGAAGAAAAACAACTCTTTTCTAAGTAAATGAGTAAAATCTTTGGGAAAACCAAATAATCTTTTGCCTTTTATGACTGCATTCAAATTTCTATAAATTTACCATTCACTTTAAACACATTCAGTGTTCAATGTTTGGATGTTATGAAATAGCTAATTATTCCCATTAACTAGGAGAAAGAAAATGTGTGGAGGAGCGTGGACTGAAGCACTGACACCTCTATTCCCAACCACCCCCTTAAGCGTCCTGTGAATAACCAAAGCTAGCTGATTCTGCCGTAATGCTTAGGAGAGCAAAAAGGAAAGAAGAGTTACAGCACTTAAAACTCTTCCGACAAAGAGCTGTCTGTAGAGAAAAAACAACCATGTAGAAAAGCATCAACTATAAACCAAGCTCAACAGGAATGCCACAGCCCTGGTACTATTTACTGAGGACAACAACCTCGAGAATTTCAGGCCCAATCTAAAGGGGCTTCAATAAGCACTAGACCAACAAAAGATCAAAGTAAAGAAGTAATCTTAATATGAGCAAAATTCCACATCATCAAGGCTGGAAAACAACTGACTGGTTAGACTTTTCAATTTACTTTCGGTCAGAAAAAGTCCTTCTTAGGGGGGGGGGAAAAAAAAAGGAAAAAAATCCTAACCTAAGGTTAACTAAAGTAAGCCACTCACAATTTCGAGATTTTAAGTTCATACGACTCAAACTCAGGCAAAAATTCACAACACAGCGGGAAGCAAAACCAACCAACCAACCCACCTTACTTTAAAATAGAGAACCACTGTTAATTCCACTTTGATTAGTGGTCTCAATCGAAAAAATAAAAAATAACTGTAGTCAGAGTACACTGCTGGTAGGGTTGTTTCTAAATGCCTGAATGCTAAGTGAGCCAGACGTACAGATTCATGTTATCAACAACACGTGACGTCCTGTACCCTACGTTTTTACAACGCTGATACTTTAGCTAGATATTTCACAGAAACATACCCTTTCACAGGTAATTTTACATTTTCGATTCTTTTTCTATTTTCATTTTGACGGGGTCATCCGTGGCATCGAACAACTCTAGAGATTTCTGAGTGGTATATTATTCTCCCTTTGAAGTAGTAGAAAGTGAGCTTTGATTAATAAACCAAGGGAAATAAAAGAGCCGTTAACTCAAAATAACCGCTCCACATCGGGATAGTCTACTCCACGGCTTAATTCACAGGGAGAGAAAAGTGGTCGAGTTCAAATAACTTAAGAGATTTCAGTCTAAAGTAAATACGTACACAATTTTCCGTTTCAAAGGGCAGCTTCTGCTTTCTTTTTAAAATCATCAGTGGACCCACAATGGGACCTCTGTTAATCTAGACATCTCTTGGTTACTTAAGAAGTACCGGACAAGGAAAAAACGCAGGGCTTGCCCTCCTACTGCCCAGCGTCTCGCGAACACGTCGCGAGTAGTCAAGGGAAACAGCTTGATTTTGGCAACGCGGGCTCCAGCCGGGGCCAGGGCGCCGCCCGGGAGACCCGCGGCCGGAAACGCCCCCGCGAGCGACTCGCTCGGCCGCCCCTGCCCCAAGCACCGGCCGGACGCCGGGCCGCAGCGGGGCCGCCGCCGGGTGTGGACAGAGGCGCCGGCCGCCCGCGCCCATCCCCCGCCCGCGGCGGAAACGTCTCCGGTTTGAAAGATGCCGCCGCAGCCGCCCCCTGCCCGCCGAGCCACAAAGGGCCGAACCCCCTCCAGCCGCGGCCCTCCTTCCCTAGCTCTCCACAGGTCGCCCCCGGGTCCCCCGCCCGGAGCTGGAGACGCCTGCTCACCCGAGTCTCTCCGTCCTGAGGGCTGGGGTCCAGTGCGGCCGGCGGCCCCGAAGACGCTGGGCCCCAGGAGCGCGGCGGCGGGGGCGTGGCCCTCCCGCGGCGGCTAGGGCCGGGGTCTCGCCTCCGCCTCCCTAAGAGGAAGGCTGGCGCCGCCGCCTCCCCTTCCTTCCGGTTTCCCCTCGCGCCCTCCTTCGGCCGCTCAGTCCTGAGCGGAAAACTGCGTCCTCTTTGGGCGCCGCCGCACGCTCCTCTGGGCCCGACCACCGCCAGACTCCTCCCCCGGGAGCCGCGCCGCCCGCCCTCGCCGCCTCGTCAGCCCCGGGGCCGCGAGACGCCTGACTTGCCGCTCCCACCCCGCCCCTGCGGCGCGCTCTCGCCCTCTTGGCGGGCCCCTTTCGAGACCCGGGGACGCGCGGACAGCGGACCGTGGGCCAGCCTTCTCCAGGTTTCTTTTCCCGCCGCGCGCGCCCAGGCGCGCGCCCAGCGGCACAAACGTCAGTTTCGCAGTTTCCCGGGTTCTTGGGACCACCCCCCCCAACCCCGCCCGCCCTTACCCTCGCTTCCCCCGCCCTTTTCCTTTGCTAGATCCCACCGGAAAGCCAAAACAATTGGGTCCGCGCAGGCGCGTGGAGGAAGCGGAAAGAGCAGGAAGGGCGGGGAAGGCGCGAGGTGACGGGGAAACGCTTTCGAAGGGGTTTCCCTGGGAAGGTCAGCGGAGAGTCCGTGGAGGGCGCGTGCGCGGCGGAGGGGTCGCTCCCCGAGGAGCGCGGGTGTGGGGCGCCAGGGGGTGCGGATAAGGGAGGCTTCAGGCCTAGCCTGGTGAAAAGAGGGCACAGAGAAACTCAGTGCTGGGAAATGCGGACAGCCAAGCACCAAGTTCTGTGCTGTAGACTGATTTTTTTCCCCCTCTCGAAATACAGAAATTTGCAGGCTGAGTCCGGGAGTGGGAACAAGGTGGACTAGACAACACCAGACCAGGGAAGAAAGACGCTGGGAGGCTGAGTGGGCTTTGTCTCCTCGGCCCCTTCTCTCCAAAACACGCTCTCCACTTACCAGAGCACGTTCGGTTTTCCAGTGCTCATCAAGAGAGACTTCATGTCCTGGTCTCAAGGCCAAGGGAAAACTCAAAGCAGCACCTGAAAGAGCTTGCAGTTCTGGGGAGTGAACCGTTGGCGTGTGGAGGGAAGGCTCTTCAGCTAGTTTGTGCTGCAATGCCTCGGCTTCCAGCTCCCCACGGTATCTTCCAAAGGAGAGCCTTCAGCTTCACTAAGCGAGGCTTTTGTAACAGCCGTAGGCTGTGGCCCACTCTGGTGTGGTTAACTTGGTACGGCTTGCTAGCAAGCAGAAAAGTCACAGATCTACTCTCTAAAACAATTTATTCATAGATCACTAAACTGTCAGAAATGCCCACATAGACTTTACCCACCTGCGTAACTTCCATTCTTGGCACAAGCCCAATCTGGAGAATGTACGTGACCAATTATAAACTAAATGCACACATGTTACTGAAGAGCTTCTTTAGACCAGATTAAATCAACTGAATACACACCAAGATATGTATGTCTGGGACTACGGCAGAATCTAGACACTAATTCAAAGCATCTTTATTAACTCCAGTGTGCTCTCACTCTGCTTAGTCTGACTAAATGTCTGTTTTTGATCCTTAAGATTCAAATCATTTAACAGATGGTTGTGTTCCTACTCTGTGCCAGGCTGGATCCTGGAGATGCAAAGCGTAAACAAGAAGGCAGAAACAAAAAAAGGGTTTGTGTTTCCTCCTCTAGAAGACAGAGAATCATTTAAAATATTTTTAAGGCGAATATATTTTTATTTATTTATTTTGGCCTCACTGCGCTGGCATGTGGGATACTAGTTCCTGACCAGGGATGGAATCCCCCCACCCCAACCCCGCATTGGTAGAGAGGAGTCTTCACCACTGGACCAAAAGGGAAGTCCCAAGAAGAGAATATCTTGATAAGATTTTAGAAAAATAATTCTGAAGCATGGTGCATATTGGACTGAATCTGGGGTTACTAGTTAGGAGGCTGTAAAAATAATCCAGACAGGAGGTGGAGAGAGTCCGAACTAATGTGAGGAGAGTGAAACAGAGCTGGACTTAACACTAGCTAGATATAACATGTAAGACTCAGGTACTAAGAGGAAGAGGGGGAAATAAGAAGTGAAGGATGACTGAGTTTTCTGGTTAGGGTGACTAGATAGTAATATCAGTAACTATAGGAAAAGTAGCTAATTGTCAGGATAAGAGAGTACTAAAAGGTATCATTTTAATAGCTGTACAGTTAGGAATGCATATGGCTGCGAATAGAAAAATTCTACTGCAGTGGCTTAAAGAAGGGTCTGTTTAATCACATAAACCTGAAGGTAGGTAGTTATCCTTGATTCAACAGCTCTAGAAAAGCAGAGCCCAAATGTCTATGATTCTTTTAGCATTTCTCATAATTGCAAGATGGCTACAACAGTTTTAGCCTTTACAATAGTTAGTTGTCAGAGGCAGGAAGATAGGGAAAGGAATGGCTTCAGCCATCTTTTTCTTTTTTTTCCCAAGAAAGTAAAAGCTTTCCCAGGATAATACTCCATACCCCAACTCAGCAGACTTTCACATACATCTCACTTTCTAGAACTGTAATTCAGCCAACTATAGCTGTGAAGACAGATTTCCCAAGGTCTAGCAAAAGCCTATTTGGGTCAGAGAAGTAGCAAACTGCTGCTTAGTTAATACTTACAACATTACTTTTATAACATTTAAAACACTGTGGGATGGCAGGCTGGATGGAAGTTTCTAGAGTTTCCAAACCAATCTTTTTGGTGTTTTATCTTAACTGGAAAAAGAACAAGTCGAACATTTATTCTCAAATATTTGTACACGTTTGCTGTTCCTTCTCTCCTCAAAGTTGTAATCCCCTTAAAAATCCTTAAAGAAGGCTGCAGCCATTAGGAAGAGGAGGCTGCTGATGTCAAGAGGAGGCTGACTCCTTGCAGCTACTGTGGTAGAACAACTAAAGTGTCACTATAAACCTCAACACCACCTTGCCTTCTTTACAATTTCACTTCTTAGCTCAGAAGCAGAACAATCACAGCTAGTTTGAGTGCCCATTTTAGGGAGATCATAAATCAGTATTTTCTAGCTTTTATACTAATTTTTTTTTTTTTTTGCAATGTAAAGTAGCTCCCTTGTGATCTATATCTAAAACTAGGCACATGACATTGTTTCAAACATTCCTTTTGAGTTAATAAGGCATTTTATTTCAATTAAGTGTCAAATGCCATGAAACAGAATTCTTAAGACTACATTTTAAACAGTGTCATGATTCTAGAAAAGAAAGCAGAAATGATTATAAAAATAAAAAAATAAAAATGTAACTGGGAAAATAAAGATGTAACTACACATTTTCTAAAGTTGAATTTTTGCTTACCCATTTCTGATGTTATAATCATTTAAGATACTAAGATAATCTAAAATATTCTTAATGTTAATTTTAACCTATTTACAAACCTTGGATTTGGGGGAGGAAGTTACCGGGCCATCTGTGAGGGGGAGAGTGCACAATCCACAGTTGATTGAATCTGCAGATGCAGCACTGCAGATAGGGAGGGCCCACGATAAAGCTATATGGACTTAGAGAAGGGTCAGTGCCCCTAAACTCCATGTTGTTCAAGGGTCAACTGTATACCCTTTCTATCTTGCTTCCCTATAATAAATACATCATGGATACTGGCTGAAGAAGTTGTGTAAACAGGCCTTTAGCAATGTAATGGTATGGTATGAGACAAGGCAAGTATTCTGTATTCCTACAATTGTGTCTGTTAGTGAGCTTATATTGCTCATTGTGAACTTCACACATTTCAGGTCAGAAAGATCCCCTGGAGTAGAAAATGGCAACACATTCCAGTATTCTTGCCTGGAGAATCCCATGGACAGAGGAGCCTGGCAGGCTACAGTCCACAGGGTTGCAAAGAGTTAGAAATGACTGAGCGACTAACACTTATACACTTATGCACCAGAAGAAAACTGCAGAGCTCCAGGAGGTAAAAGTCATGGAAATGTGGAGGCCCCATTAATGACTTGGTCTCCCTGGAGTTTTTATTTCTTAGACTTGTCAACACTGAGCTTCCAGAAATTTGTCAATTAAAGTTCAGGTTTCCCCACTCAGTGCTAGTTCCCATAGAGGTTGCTGCTTTGGGGCTTCACCAGTAAATTGTGATTCTCTGTATTTGCCTGTCCTAGAATCAGCCATTTCTTCAAGTTCTGATTCCTTCAAGTGGAGAATGGCATTTAGAAACCAAGATCTGAGGGCTAGGTGTCCTTCTTGTTTCCAAAGATATTATTGCTTTAGGCCCTCTCAGCAAACAGAACCAGAAAACATGTAAGCTTATGCATACACATGTATGCATGTATGTACATACATGTAGACCAAAAATTAAGGAGCCTGCCAGACTACAAACATGGGATTGCAAAAAAGTCAAATATGACTTAGTGATTAAACAACAATAACAAAATTTAAACAAAAAATGTGAATTAAAAGGATATTTATAAATAAAGTAGATCTAATAGTGGATAAAATTTTTTAAAAATTTATGCAACCATTTACAAAATTTGAATACTTACAAGGCCATATAAAACAAATCCAAACTAATGCCAAATTATTGGCGACTTTGAACAAAATGCACTATAATTAGAAATCAATAATAAAATGTTAGCCAAAATAATCTGATGTTTGTAAATTGAAAAACTTTGTTCTTAATAATTCAAAGGATCATGAAAAGAAGAATACTGCAATTAGAAAAAAGAGCAAAGAATGGAAATTAGAAACTATATAGAAATAAATTACTATGAGAATTCTTCATAACAACTTGTAAAATGCAGTCGAAGAGGTATTTAGAAGGAAATGTATAACTTTAAACATGTATATAAGAAATAAAAGTTAAATTAATTAGCTAGATGTCCAACTCATAAGCTAGAAAAGTAAACGAAGAAATCCAAAGACCTTTAAAAATACAAATAAAAGAACAGTAGTTACTACATCAGAAATAAAGGAGAGGAAAAACAACAAAACAATTTGTACTTTGATAAGAGTAATGAAATGGATATAGTTTCGAGCATGTTGATCAGGAAAAAATATAGAGGACAAAGAACATTAAGTCTCAAAATAAGAACATATTTATAGATATCACAACCACTTTTAAAAAATCAAAAATCATGAAAACTTTTATAGCTACAAATTGGGAAACTCAGACAAAAAGGACAAATTACTAGAAAAATTCCAAGTTGTTAAAATCAAGAAATTAAAAAAACAGACTTATAAACATTAGATAAAATGTATCGGTAGCCAAGTCTACTTACAAAACAAAATACACAATGTAATCTTACAGGGAAGTTCTACTAGACTTTCAAGGAATAAATAGATAATCCTTGTCTTATGCAGATTGCTCTAGAGAACAGAAAAAGATGGCAAGTTATCTAGTTTATGTTACAGTATGAGGCTAGGATATCTTGAAACCAAGAAAAGACAATATGAGAATTAAAAGTTATAAAACAATTCCACCTCTAGTCTTAGTTTCCAAAATTCCAAATAAAATACCAGCAAATGGGATCCTACAATGCATATTAAAATATATCAAGACCAAGGTGGGGAAATTCCCTGACAGTCCAGTGGTGAGGACTCCCTGCTTCCATTGCTGGGGGCCTGGGTTCAATCCCTGGACAGGGAACAAAGATTTCACAACCCGTGCAGCACAGCCAAATATAAAAGAAAAATTAAAAAAAAGACCAAGTTGGGTGCACCCTAAGGATACAAGGATTGTTTAACAAGAGAAAAATTCTTTAAAGAATCTGCTTTATTAGCAAGATGAAGAGGGGAAAATATGATTATTTCAAAGATGCAGGAAACCATTTGTTAAAGTTCAACATTCATTCAGTATTTTAAAACTTCTCAGCCAATTGGAATAAAAGATCCTACTAATTTGCTAAAGGATGTCTCAAAAATAACCTACAATAATCCTTTATAGTGTATCATTAGAAATTAAATACAGGAATTCCCTGGTGGCGCAGATAATAATCTACGTGCCAATGCAGGGGATAGGGGTTCGATCTCCAGCCTGGGAAGATTTCACCTGCCTCGGAGCATGACTCCTGAGCTTGTGTGCCACAACTTCTAAAGCCTGTGTGCCTACAGCCTGTGCTTAGCAACAAAAGAAGTCACTAATGAGAAGCCCTCGCATCACACACACACAAAAAGCTTAATTAAAATAAATTAAAATAAAAAAGCTAAATTAAAATAAAATAAAAAGCTTAAATAAAATAAGTACAAGACAATGCTATCTGCTATCTATTTTTTAACTGAATATTGTGCTGAAGGTTTTAGAGATTAACATAAGATAAAAAAGATATTCATTGAAAAGGAAGAAACAAAATCCATTATTTGTAATAGCTCATTTGAGTGTTCACATAGAACATCTAGTCAGATACACAAAAAATCGAAACTAAAGAGAGTTCAGTAAAGTTGCTGGAATATAAAATCAGTATGTAAATATCAATAGTATTCCTATATCCCACCAACACAGTTAAAAAATGTAATTTAAATAAATCATTTTTCAATAGCAAGAAAAGCTGTAACTCTAAAAGATATTTATAAAAGAAATTATAAATTAGAAGCTTGTATTTAAGATTTATCCATGGAGACAGATATGATTCTAGTTATTTCATTTAATTTCTGTGTAGTATACTTTATACTACAATTTATTTATCTATTCTTTTATGGACAATTAAGTGGTTTTCAATTTTTTTAATAAGTAATGCTATAATAACAAACATTTTAAATAAACAGCTCCTTGTGTGTATATGCAAGGTTTTTCCCAGGGATATTTTAAGAGGCAGAATTGCTGCTTTATGACTTCATGACACATTTTCAGCTTTTTCGGATACTGTCAACTTGCCCTCCAGAGTGATTTTTACCAATTTATACTCTCAAGAGTAACTGTCACTCCACTTCTTCCTTAACTCTTGGTGTTTTCAGACTCATTTTTCCCCCAATATGATAGTTATGAATGGCATCTCATTGCAAATACGACAAGAATGAAGGCTCCTTAGGAATTATAATTCTGTTTTCCTTCCCTGTTTCCTTAGGGCTAGAATTGTGCTGGTACGATTATAGGTACTCAAATTTTGTGAATGGAATGAATGAATGAAGGATCACTAGTGAGGCTCTTTAGGTGTGGAAAGCAAGACCATCATTACATTTGTGTTTAAAATTTCTATCTAAAATCAGCATGTCAATTGAGAGGAAAGTAGAAATCACTTTGCTTTAATAAGAGATGAAGACTGTCAAAATGAGAGTGACACTGACCACACAAACACTAGAAAAGGCACTGGGTCTGGAAATCCAAAGACAGACCTCATCCTACTCCCCTTCCAACTAGCAGACAGATCACTTAACCTCATTGAATCTTAGGTGTCCTCATCTTAAAATAGAGATGATATTATTCGGAATCTTGAGCAGAGAACACACAGTTCACTAGCTGGACATTAATGCAAAAATAGCAACCACCATCTAACCTCAGACATCCTACCTAACACAAAATGCCTCAGTTGGCACAAAAACATCCTTACATCAATGGTCTAGTTGGAATCTATGGACCAGGTAGTACCACTCTATATTTCATTCTTGACATCTTCCAGCATTGCCTCAGATTCAAAGTTCCCAGTTAGTTGGCATTTCTGGGAACTTTCATTTCAGTCCTTCTTCCTGCTGACCTACCTACCAACTTGCTCAACTATGCAACCTAGAAGCCCTGTTTAGCTAAGCACAAGCCACCATATCCCTCACCTATTTGAAGCTTAATCCCTCCTAAGGACACTCCTGAGCTGCCCTCATGAGAAGATTCTTCATGCTCCCACTCTCCATGAACTCCAGGGCTGAGACATGAACACTAGCAGGTGGCAGATCCAAGCTTTCTGGGTACTTAAGATTATAAAATTCGGGGACTCCGTTTAAGAAAAGCATCAAGTTATGAATACAAGCATCTTGTGATGTTTCCATCTCTCACCTTGCTGGTCACTCTGCCACATTCACTGAGGACAGAAGAACCTCCAAATGACTATAATATGAAAGAAGCTAAAGGAAGCAGGACACAGCAGGGCCCTCCCAGGGTCAAAAGCCTTTCTGTGTCGGCCATTTATTGTTTATAGAAAAAGGTTTTCATCTCCTAGATCTTCCCTGAGTTTCAAAAAGCACACTCAGTTACTAACTAAGGAAGTGAGGGAAGGCAGTAACAAAGGAAAAGCAAGACCAACATAACCTTTTCCATGGTTGTTAGCTTAAACTAATCCCTTGATTTATGAACCCAAACATCTGAGATAATGTCCTTTTTGGCTTCAACCAGCTGGCTCCAACAGACTTAAAACTGATGACACCTGGAGAGTCAATTAAGAATTGAGGCTCCTGAACCATCATGAAGGCTCTAAGTACAGAATAAAATGCCTTAACAACTGCTTTTGCTCAGTACCCTTGCCTGGCAAATCCCATGGCCGGAGGAGCCTGGTAGGCTGCAGTCCATGGGGTCGCTAGGAGTCAGACACAAATGAGCAACTTCACTTTCACTTTTCACTTTCATGCATTGGAGAAGGAAATGGCAACCCACTCCAGTGTTCTTGCCTGGAGAATCCCAGGGACGGGGGAGCCTGGTGGGCTGCCATCTCTGGGGTCGCACAGAGTCAGACACGACTGAAGTGACTTAGCAGCAGCAACAGAAGTTAAGGGATCACTAGACGATCACTTACTAGTTTTCTTTGCAGGAACACACAGATCAATCACAGTCACCAATGAAACATCCAGTCACAGGAAGCCAGGAAGACTGCAATTGAGGTCTTATCAGAAAATCACAAAGAACCTGTACCTCTGTTGCCTTTAAAAACCTTGCACCCCAGCCCAGCAGCTCCTAGGATGGATTTGAGATGAATCTATCAATCTATTAATCCATCTTTTGGGTTGGTGTGTCTTCAGCAAGTAAATCTTTCTTTGCTCCAATGTTTCAGTTTGTTTGGCCTCACTGTGCATCAGGCACACAACTTGGGTTTAAAGGGGGTGACTCACAAAACTCCAGATTCCCAGATCTTTTCCTTTTTCAGAGCCAATGACCTTCATGCCCACCTGACTCCAGCAAACCAGTGGCCACCCTGTGGACCTAGTTATAACTTACAGCTACTCCAACTCTGAAATCCTAAACCTCAGATATCCATTCTCACACCACAAACGCCCTCCTCTAGCTTTTTCATTCTCATGTATAAGACTTCCATTACTTTTTCTTGATCAGCTCCTCTCTCCCTGACTACATGCTAAGTTGCTAAGTATGGTGAGGTAAGGCATCTAGGGAGCACAGTGTATGGAGGCGCTCACACTCAGGGTCACACAAGTGCAGGGTATGCATATGTGTTATGATGTATTACTTTAACATCTCACCATTACACTGAACTTTCTTGAGCCCTTGATTTCTCTTCCTATAAGCCCTGCAAAATCACCGTCCTTGATGCACCCAACCACTCTGTCTCTCCCAAGTGACTGAAAATGACAAGGCAAGTGACATACCACTGCAGATGAGGGCCAATACAAATTTCTGAATCTCATCCCCAGGTCAGCCCCTAGTTCTACCAGCAGCTCTCTTCCGTCTATAAATTACTGCTCCTTCCATTCCTTGGGGCAATATGGCAGGCATGGTTAGTACTACTCCTACCCCTCTTGACTGAAAATATAGTAATAACAAAGTAATAGAATTAAACTCCTGCTTTCAGGATTTCATTTCTCTCCAACCTCAAAGACTCTCCTGTCCAAGGCCAAGCACTGCCACCAGGCTGGACTACTCTCCCATTCTCAGAACATCGTCTTAACACCCCTCTCTCTCCACTGTCAGTAACATCTCCCATCTCTCCATGCCCGAGATAAATACACCTCAATTCCTCTCTTTCAAAAAAATAATCTGAAAACTCCACAAATCCTCCTTACAACCCCATGACTCCCCTCCATTACTGTCCTATAGCTTATCTTCCGTTCACACAGAGTACTCTACTCACCAGCTTCCCCTTCTCACTGCCCACCCATCACCTCAGAGACGATGCCCACACCTCCCTGTAGCACCACTGCCCCCGACCACCAGCGTCCTCATCACTGAAGCCCCTTCCCCCGAGATGCTGCTCTCAGCAGCATGAAGCCCGCTTGCTCACCCCACCTGTGGAAATCTTCCTCCTCTCAGGTCTGTCCTTCGTCCAGGCTGGCCTCCTTCCTCTCTTCTCCTCGGTAGACTTCTCTTCCTTGTGTCAGCGGCTTTGTGCCCAAGTAAGGAAGGAGGCCAGGAGCTCAGAGAAGCGGCTGTGACCCGTCCTAACTCAACACACTCTGAAGAGGGGACAGTCGCAGGGGAGGGGCAGAAGCGCTCTGTCCTCTAGAAGAGCCAAGGTCAGGGCCCCCACCCTCACAGGGGTGCGCAGAAGGGAGAACTGGGGTTCACCCCGGAGTGGGTGGAGAGGACCATTTACCTACAACAAGTCTCAGCACCGGCTTCTTCCAGCGCCTTCTGTCTGGGCAGTCTGGCCTGGGAGCTCCGACAGGGCGCAAGCGCAGGGGCGGAAGCTGCACGTGCCCGTCCGGATGCCCGAATAAAGGCCGGGGCCTTGGCCATGGGTGGTGAGGTCTGACTAGCCCGGGTTGTGTGCTCCACGACTTCCAATTGCCTAGAGACTTGCAGTTGCAGACGTCAAGCTAGAGCAGGTTGGTGTCGCTAATGGGAACACGGCATCATACAGGGCACAGGGGCGCAGGGTTTGGAGGTCTTAGGGACAGACCGGCCTACAGGGAGGCAGGTGTTAGGAGACGCAGAGATGAGTCCAGGACTCCCGGACTGGGGAGGGGTTCAGACTGTGGCAGAAGCTGAGGGGCGTGCTGGAGAGGCTGCGGACAAGGGCAGTGCAGCTGGGCCTAAGCCCCCTCTTCCACTGCAGCCGCTGGGCGCGGCCCCTGGCTTTGGCGCCAGACGCTGAGTGCCCCCACGCCTCCAAGGCCTCGTCTTCCCAAGATGGGGCTGCTTGGGGAGCCAGACTCGCTAAGCACGACGTGCGCCCAGGCCTCTGGGCACTGCTCCCCTGGTCGTAACGCATGCAGGGCAACGCATCCAGGTCAGCGGGAAGACAAGGTAAGGGACCTGCCACCCAGGCTCCCAGGCCTGACGGGGGATGAAGATGATTCTCTTACTCCACAACACTTTACAGGGTGGAGTGCAGCTGTCCTTTTCTGACTACGAACACGCTATTTTTTTCAGCAAAAATAAACTGGTCAGGAAACAACAAAAAATTTGAGGGCAATAACTCCAGATCTTTTTCTTCTATGTGCCGCCCAAGGCCCAGCAGCCTCACCTGGGTCCAGAATCCTGCCTGTAATCCCCTCTCCATTTCTGGGGCAGGTGAGGAATCTGAATCCCCAAGGAGGTTCAGTGGGATTACAGGTCCTCCCTGTAAACCAAAGCCTGAAAGTTTTCTAACACCTTTGTCCATTACATCCCTTCACCCTGTGTTCACACGAAAGAGACTGTGGCAGCCCGTGGGGCAGTGTTTGTAGTTCAGGTTAATAGGAAACATTCTAATTCTAGCTATACGCCAGCTACTCTGCTAAATACCTAAAAGTAGGTTCTCTCATTTGACCTCAACAACCCATGAGCTCAGTATTGTTACTGTGCTTGTTTCCCAAACTAGGGAGCCAAGGCTCCCAGTCAGTGACTGGCCCAGGCTCACAGCATAATCCAATCAAAGTCTTCTCATGTTGTGAGATTAGTCTGGCTGAAAGAGGTACCCTAGAGGTTTCTAGTCCCTTGTAATATGCTTTGCTGGAGCAGCTGTGAAAAGATACCCCACGCCCAAGGTAAGAGAAACCCAAGTAAGATAGTAGGTGTTGCAAGAGGGCATCAGAGGGAAGACACACTGAAACCATACTCACAGAAAACTACTCAATCTAATCACACTAGGACCACAGCCTGTCTAACTCAATGAAACTAAGCCATGCCCACGGGGCAACCCAAGATGGGCGGGTCATGGTGGAGAGGTCTGACAGAATGTGGTCCACTGGAAAAGGGAATGGCAAGTCACTTCAGTATTCTTGCCTTGAGAACCCCATGAACAGTAGAAAAAGGCAAAATGATAGGATACCAAAAGAGGAACTCCCCAGGTCAGTAGGTGCCCAATATGCTACTGGAGATCAGTAGAGAAATAACTCCAGAAAGAATGAAGGGATGGAGCCAAAGCAAAAACAATACCCAGCTGTGGATGTGACTGGTGATAGAAGCAAGATCCAATGCTATAAAGAGCAATATTGCATAGGAACCTGGAATGTCAGGTCCATGAATCAAGGCAAATTGGAAGTGGTCAAACAACAGATGGCAAGAGTGAACGTCGACATTCTAGGAATCAGCGAACTAAAATGGACTGGAATCGGTGAATTTAACTCAGATGACCATTATATCTACTACTGCGGGCAGGAATCCTTCAGAAGAAAGGGAGTAGCCATCATGGTCAACAAAAGAGTCCGAAATGCAGTACTTGAATGCAATCTCAAAAATGACAGAATGATCTCTGTTCGTCTCCAAGGCAAACCATTCAATATCACAGTTATCCAAGTCTATGCCCCAACCAGTAACGCTTAAGAAACTGAAGTTGAACGGTTTTATGAAGACCTACAAGATCTTTTAGAAGTAACACCCCAAAAAGATGTCCTTTTCATTCTAGGGGACTGGAATGCAAAAGTAGGAAGTCAAGAAACACCTGGAGTAACAGGCAAATTTGGCCTTGGAATGCGGAATGAAGCAGGGCAAAGACTAATAGAGCTTTGCCAAGAAAATGCACTGGTCATAGCAAACACCCTCTTCCAACAACACAAGAGAAGACTCTACACATGGACATTACCAGATGGTCAACACCGAAGTCAGATTGATTATATTTTTTGCAGCCAAAGATGGAGAAGCTCTATACAGTCAGCAAAAACAAGACCGGGAGCTGACTGTGGCTCAGATCATGAACTACTTCTTACCAAATTCAGACTCAAATTGAAGAAAGTAGGGAAAACCGCTAGACCATTCAGGTATGACCTAAATCAAATCCCTTATGATTATACAGTGGAAGTGAGAAATAGATTTAAGGGCCTGGATCTGATAGATAGAGTGCCTGATGAACTATGGAATGAGGTTCGTGACATTGTACAGGAGACAGGGATCAAGACCATCCTCATGGAAAAGAAATGCAAAAAAGCAAAATGGCTGTCTGGGGAGGCCTTACAAATAGCTGTGAAAAGAAGAGAGGCGAAAAGCAAAGGAGAAAAGGAAAGATATAAGCATCTGAATGCAGAGTTCCAAAGAATAGCAAGAAGAGATAAAAATGCCTTCTTCAGCAATCAATGCAAAGAAATAGAGGAAAACAACAGAATGGGAAAGACTAAAGATCTCTTCAAGAAAATTAGAGATACCAAGGGAACATTTCATGCAAAGATGGGCTTGATAAAGGACAGAAATGGTCTGGACCTAACAGAAGCAGAAGATATTAAGAAGAGGTGGCAAGAATACACGGAAGAACTGTACAAAAAAGATCTTCACGACCCAGATAATCATGATGATGTGATCACTAATCTAGAGCCAGACATCTTGGAATGTGAAGTCAAGTGGGCCTTAGAAAGCATCACTACGAACAAAGCTAGTGGAGGTGATGGAATTCCAGTTGAGCTTTTTCAAATCCTGAAAGATGATGCTGTGAAAGTGCTGCACTCAATATGCCAGCAAATTAGGAAAACTCAGCAGTGGCCACAGGAGTGGAAAAGGTCACTTTTCATTCCAATCCCAAAGAAAGGCAATGCCAAAGAATGCTCAAACTACTGCACAACTGCACTCATCTCACACGCTAGTAAAGTAATGCTCAAAATTCTCCAAGCCAGGCTTCAGCAATACATGAACCATGAACTCCCTGATGTTCAAGCTGGTTTTAGAAAAGGCAGAGGAACCAGAGATCAAATTGCCAACATCCGCTGGGTCATGGAAAAAGCAAGAGAGTTCCAGAAAAACATCTATTTCTGCTTTATTGACTATGCCAAAGCCTTTGACTGTGTGGATCACAATAAACTGTGGAAAATTCTGAAGGAGATGGGAATACCAGACCACCTAACCTGCCTCTTGAGAAATCTGTATGCAGGTCAGGAAGCAACAGTTAGAACTAGACATGGAACAACAGGCTGGTTCCAAATAGGAAAAGGAGTACGTCAAGGCTGTATATTGTCACCCTGCTTATTTAACTTATATGCAGAGTACATCATGAGAAACGCTGGACTGGAAGAAACACAAGCTGGAATCAAGATTGCCGGGAGAAATATCAATAACCTCAGATATGCAGATGACACCACCCTTATGGCAGAAAGTGAAGAGGAGCTAAAAAGCCTCTTGATGAAAGTGAAAGAGGAGAGTGAAAAAGTTGGCTTAAAGCTCAACATTCAGAAAACGAAGATCATGGCATCTGGTCCCATCACTTCATGGGAAATAGATGGGGAAACAGTGGAAACAATGTCAGACTTTATTTTTTGGGGCTCCAAACTCACTGCAGATGGTGACTGCAGCCATGAAATTAAAAGACGCTTACTCCTTGGAAGAAAAGTTATGACCAATCTAGATAGTATATTCAAAAGCAGACACATTACTTTGCCAACTAAGGTCCATCTAGTCAAGGCTATGGTTTTTCCAGTGGTCATGTATGGATGTGAGAGTTGGACTATGAAGAAGGCTGAGCGCTGAAGAATTGATGCTTTTGAACTGTGGTGTTGGAGAAGACTCTTGAGAGTCCCTTGGACTACAAGGAGATCCAACCAGTCCATTCTGAAGGAGATCAACCCTGGGATTTCTTTGGAAGGAATGATGCTAAAGCTGAAGCTCCAGTACTTTGGCCACCTCATGCGAAGAGTTGATTCATTGGAAAAGACTCTGATGCTGGGAGGGATTGGGGGCAGAAGGAGAAGGGGACGACAGAGGATGAGATGGCTGGATGGCATCACGGACTCGATGGACGTGAGTCTGAGTGAACTCCGAGAGATGGTGATGGACAGGGAGGCCTGGCGTGCTGTGATTCATGGGGTCGCAAAGAGTTGGACATGAATGAGCGACTGAACGGAACTGAACTGAAAGGTTCTGAAAGCTGTTATGGTGATGACAGAAAAGTAGTTTGGAAGAAGATAGACAAATAAGATTTGAAAATGTCTGGAAGGCAAACATCTAGGATTTCATTCAGTGCATGGGGGGAAGGGCTGTGGGCAGGCAAGAGGATCCATGGGGTGATTCTTCCAAGTATCCTGCTGTAGATAAAGCCTGTTGTATATATAGTGTAACTTTTCCAAGTAAAAAGCCAGGTGTGATGAGGAGAGCTTTTGAATGCATCAATAACTGTTCCCAGATGAATAGTAGTCACAGTCTGAGCAAGAGAACCTTGAGCCATCTTATGGCCTATGACCTACAGTTCCTCACTGTGTCTCTACCTGGCAGATGTTGGACTAGCAACTCCACCATGAGCCACTTCCTTCAAGAAACTTTACTATATATAAACCATTGGGTCTGTTTCTCTGGAGATTCCCTAATTAGTACAGATGTTGAAATGCTGTTTCAAAATGGTACAGAGACAAGAATTTTAAGGGGAAAATTGTTGAGTACAGAGGGTAGGGGGTTCTAACAGAAAACAATTCATAGTGTACTTAAATATTCTTTTAATTAACAGGTTGAGATGCCTCTGTGGTTTTTCCACACCATTCCCCCTCAGGTTTAAATTGTTTGTCCTCTAGAGTTGTGGTTTAGGAGAATTAAAGTGGTGAGTGAGTGCTGGGAGTAGGAATAAAATTTGTAATTTTTTTTTCTATTCCAACATAATTCAGACTTTAGTGAAAAAAGAAATGTATAAAATTCCAAGAGTAAAGCCATCTAGTCAACTTCTGGTTAGCTAGATGGGGACTCCAAGGACATAATCCATTTTTTAGTCTATTTCCCTCTCATTCTAGGTTTTTACTTTCTCTATGTTGGCCTCACTGTTAGCCACTATTTCAGGGTGGCAAAGATGCTCACAACATTTTCAGGCCTATAATGATTCTGTGGCTAGTCATCCAGGAGAAGAACATACTCTTCCAATAGTTTCAACAAGAGTTCCAGATCTGACCCTCCACGGACTAGCTTTGAAGTTATCTGTCTCTATGGTTACATGAACTACCTTTTGTAACTTCTAACCTCTTAAGAGGGCTTCCCAGGTGGCTCAGTGGTAAAGAATCCTCCTGCCAATTAGGAGACATGGGAAGATACCCTGGAGGAGCAAATGGCAACCCACTGTAGTATTCTTGCCTGGGAAATCCCATGGACAGAGGAGCCTGGCAGGCCGTAGTCCATAGGGTCACAAAAGAGTTGGACACAACTTAGCAGCTAAACAACAACAACAAACCTCTTAAGACAATGTTGAAATCCAAGCTGAGACTTCCTTTTCCTTCAGTAAAGGAAAATACCCATATGCATATGCTTATACAAAATATTAGATCAAGTACGAGAGGCACACTGATGCATTCCTCGACAGTGAAACTGAGTTCATGAGATCAGCTGCACAACACTGATGTGAATGTAACTACCAGTTCTTTTATATAGTTAGAAGTTTCATCTTGGCTTCACTTATCAGTTGTACAAATCTGTCTGGCAATGTCAGATGCCCTTCCCCAAAATGTCTTTGTATGAGAGAAGCGTGTCTGGTGTTACTGACACCACTGCAGTGGTTATCCCTAAAAGTGGAAATGGGGGGAAGTGTGTGTGTGTGTGTGAATGAATAGTGATGAATACATAGGCTTAGGAAGGATTTTAAATCCAAAGAACTTTTGTTCCCTTTTGCTCTATAAGGTCTGGTATTATCCTTCTTGTAACCATGACTAGCCTGAGTTACACCTGGTATGCACTTGGTCTCTTTTAAAAGGCTACAAAGTTGGGAGTGCTTTTCTTAATATGCTGTCCAACTGGCGGCCTGGGAATCAACCAGGTGGAATAGATGCCTGCCCTAGAGCTGTTCTAGTGTGAAGAGGGGTTCTGGAGGCCCCACTGATATAGTCATTCCTCCCTTGTTGGTTGACTTCTGCGAATGTCCAGGGAGGAACTAGGGGCTGTTAACCAACTGGCATAGAGTAAACTCAGTATTTTAACAATTGGTTAAAAAAAAAAACCCAACAAACAATTGGTATGGATGTACAGGTGTGCACTAGCTGAATGTTGTGACTGGCTTCAAGAGACAAAATGACTATCCCCTTCTCTTTCTAGGTTTCAGAAATGGAAGTCTGTATTTTCCACGTTCTACGGTGCTCAGTGAGTATCCTGCCTTCCTGTTCCTCAGTCCTCATTACCCACTATCCTTAATCGAAGACCCATAGTCCCTATGTCTTATGATGTGGCACAATTCCAACAATATGGTGGCTACGGGGAAGAAATGAAAATGAAACACACACATACTGAACCTCAACAGGCTGAAAACATGAATAGAAAAACAAGATGTGCACTCAGAAGGCAAAACCCATGACACAGGAAGGGTGACTAGTATCCCTAATATGGACATTGAAACTGACAACATTCATCAAGAAACATATTAGGCTTTGATTTTTGTTGCCCAGAAGAGGGAGCTAAATGGCAAGAGCCCTTCTAATTACACTGTATAGAAACGCACCTCAAGGAAGCTATGCATCCAAGAAAGAGCCAAGGAGGCTAGAACAGGGCAAAGGATCCTCTATAATAAAATTCTGGAAATCACTGAAACAACCTGTGGGTTTGTATGATGTGGCTTATGGTAAAACTATGCCAGAGAACGTACTGCAGCACAATGGCATTTCACAGAGTTCCTGTAAAAGTAGAGGTGTGCTTTATAACCTCATGAGGGTGGAGACCACATTGCATATAAAGATGAACACGGAGTTGTCCAGTCGGAGTAGTAGCTTGATGTTGTAAGACATGATGAGATGTTAAAGTCAGGATTTATCATAGAGATGAACTTGGGTGAAGAAAATAAGAGATATGCAACTCTTTCCCAAACCCACCACCTCTGAATGACAGAGTGAGATCCAGAATACCCAGAATTCAAAACTGTACTAGTCTGCTAGAGATAGGAACAAGCTTCATCGGGAAGCTTCATGCTCCACTCTGCACCAGCATGGAAGCAGTTAAAGACCTGAGCCTACACTCAGAATAATCTCAGAAGCCCTTTACTGCAGGGGAAAATATGTCAGAGAACAGGAGCCATGGCTCCCCTGAGAATGTGGGTGAAGAGGTAGAGCGCAACAGCTACCCTGAGATGCCTGTCCCGTCCCCTCCCTGCTTGGCTCAGGTCAGCAAAGTAGATGAGGGCATCCAGTGCAATATGAGTTGGTAGACTGAGGAATAGTCTGGGAATTCCCCTGAGTCTTCACCAGGAAGTGAGTGGTAGGAGGGGAGCAGAGCAGATGTCAGTGGGGAGCAGGAACCAGGATGAAGTCTATAAGGTGGAGAACAATGGCTGCAAGGGGCCCATTCCCTTCCCTACCTGGTTGGCCCAGGTCAACAAAGTGGATGAGGGCATCCAGTGTGACAAGAGTTGCTCTGAAGCTCAGGTAGAGAAATCCTCCAGCAAATGCCCTCTAGGGGTGAAGAGACAGCATCAGACAACAAAACCAAGGGATCTTGGAAACAACCAGTCACCAATAGGAAATTAAGTGCAGATAAAGAGGAAATGATCATGAATGATGAGATTGGGGAAGGTGTATAATGAGAACTTGAAAACTGCGAAGATTAAAAAGACTGAAAGGCAGGAAGCTGAAAGAGCTGAGCAGCTTCTCAAATGTTAAGACAGCCTATTTGCTGAAGAAAAGAGCTGCTTTGACCATTGTGCTTCCTGAGGATTCAGAAGACTCTGAGTTGGAAGAGGAGGGTGACACGGATGAGGTAGGATGCCTCCTTGAAGAAGTGAGTCCACAGGGCCCTGTGACATCTTCCAAAGGAAGGTCTTATCATGAGGCTGGAAGGATAATCAGGATGCCGCCTGAGAGCTCTCTCCCTCCCCAACTTATGGTGTGGCCCACCAGAAATTAGTGCAAATTATTACAAGTTCATGGTGAATATGAGTGTGCCCTGCAGTTTACCAGTGGAAACGACAGGATGGCTGTGAAAGCATTGGTGTCAGGCTCCGAAGCACACCCACCATGGCCAGCAAGGAGGGACTGCAGTCCAGGAGAGCCTCAAAAATCACTGCAGTGTAAGTGACTATACTAATATAGTATACTAATTGGTTGTGCTGGTTCCGTACCAGGTGAATCAATAGCATTTCTTCATTTTGAAAGTGTGTTGTCACTTAAACTGTATTGTCCACATTCAAAGGATTTGCAAAGAGACTCTGTTAGAATTTCTGCACTCCAGGAAATTGAAGTGTAATGTGAAATGAAGTGCTCCAGTAGAAGATGATAGAGAGCTGGGTGGAGGTGGGCTGTGGTAGTCAGGAGGACATCTAGCTGGATGACTGAGAATGGGCAATCCACATGCAGGCAGAGACTTTCCACACAAATTTAGGATCTGTTTGGAAATAAATGGACTTCCCTGGTGGCTCAGACGGTAAAGCATCTGCCTACAATGCAGGAGACTTGGGTTCAGTCCCTGGGTCAGGAAGATCTTCTGGAGGAGGAAATGGCAACCCACTCCAGTATTCTTGCCTGGAAAATCCCATGGATGGAGGAGCCTGGTAGGCTACAGTCCATGGGGTCTCAAAGAGTCCGACACGACCAAGCGACTTCACTTTTGGAAATAAAAGCACAAAGTTTGGAGAGGGAATAGAAACAGCAGCATGAGCTCAGATAGACAGCCAGGGCAGGATTCTGTTCAAGATTATCCTGCTGGAGGGAAGAATTGTGAGGAATTGGGAAGGAGGCTGAGAATGGGGTAAAATAAGTGTGTTTCTCTTCCCTTATAGACTTTATCCTGCAGGCAGTAAGTGGCTAATTCAGACTGAGTAGAGAAATGAAATGAAGGGGCTGTAGGAATTTCAACCAGCATATAAAGTATTTTATAGGAGAAATTAGAATGGAGAGTGACTATATGGCTGAAAATCAGTTTTATTCAACAAAAAGTGTTGCAATTCAACAGAACAAAGTGATGAGGATCCTGACTTGCATGAGTATAAGACAGACATATGAGAGGCCTAATACAATTATATCTTTAAAAGATTGGAGTTTGCACTTGAGTATATGGAAAAAAATGGTAACTTCCATGGAAAATAGTTAACTTGGGAAGAGAAGTTGCTTTGCTTCGTTGTGTGGGTTGTGGTTGGGAGAAGTGTAAAACGGTGAGATAGAGGGACTGGACTAGCAGCCCATGCACACCTGGACCATCCTAGGACTGGTGAGGCACAGGTGACAGGAGTGGGGAGGCAGGGATGACCCTAAGGAGAGCTTTGGGAGATGATTATATCTAGGGGTGCAAAGAATGGAGCAAAGCAGGTAAATGAAGAACAGGACACATAAAGGCCCCCGGGAAGTTTGGTTCCAGTCTTAGTTCCCAAACCTTTGGACTTGACATGTTTAAGCCTACTATGTCCATTTAGAATTTGGGGTATTGTCACCTCTTAACTCTTGGCTGTAATCATAAATTCAGTTCATGCTCAGTAATTTGGAAGGGATTTTTAAAAACAGGGTGACTTCACATGAGCACTTTTTTGGCTTTGGTGTGTTTAGTCCCTGCTTATAAAAGATGGCAAGAGAGATTGTTCTCAGCCACTGTGTTTAGAGACCACTCATGCACAAGAAATGGAAGCATTGTGTAAGCTCCATAACGAATGAGACCATTCCAGATGTGTGAGCCCTAGACTGCAATGTCTAAATTGTAAAATGAATAAACTAAAACACCAGCCACCTTACCTTTAGTCGTCTTCTACATTCCCCATGTGGTTTCCCATCAGAGCGCAAGGGAATCTTTTTCTATTTGGGGAAATCACATCAGTTATACGGAGAAGGCAATGGCAACCCACTCTAGTACTCTTGCCTGGAAAATCCCATGGACAGGGAGTCTGGTAGGCTGCGGTCCATGGGGTCTCGAAGAGTCGGTCAGGACTGAACGACTTCACTTTCACTTTTCACTTTCATGCATTGGAGAAGGAAATGGCAGCCCACTCCAGTGGGCTAGAGAATCCCAGGGATGGCAGAGCCTGGTGGGCTGCCGTCTCTGGGGTTGCACAGAGTCGGACACGACTGAAGTGACTTAGCAGCAGCAGCAGCATCAGTTATAAATTTACCCTCCCCCTTCACAATATTGTAGTTTTCAGCACTTTCTCCTTTGGCCATGTCTGAAAGAAAGTCTGGGAAATTTCCTGGCAGTCCGGTGGCTAGGACTGATTGCTTTTACAACCAAGTTGCCGGGGTTCAATCATTATCCTGATTGGGAAACTAAGATCTCACAAGCTACGTGGTGCAGCCAAAAAAAAAACCAAAACCTGATTGACTTGTTCCGTGAAGAAGATAATGTGAACTCAGTTTACTCCAGGTTACACAGTCAACATTTTAATTTCCAGGCTAAAGGTTCTCTTCTATAAATTGTCTGCTATTTTTGGCCAATGATATTTTTTGCTGCCACAAACTATAGAATCGTATGGGATAGTGTCTTGAAGACTGGTCATTTTCTTGAAAGATGTGGGTTTTTTTTCTTTTGTTTTTTAAGCATCTTGGATTATTTAATGTATAAATCCCTTCTCTCAGGTAACTGTAGGAGATAAAAAAACCAAGGTCCCTTACAAATTAACAGAGATCAGAGGCAGATGTTATAAAGTGTAGGAAATATCCAGCAGCTCTAGAGGTTGGTATCTATCCTGTGTTCAGTTTGTCTTACGATTTGCTCTTTGGACTTTGGGGTTTCCTACTTGGTGTCTGTTCTGGCCTCCAAACTAACACTGCTTATGAGCAACAACAAACAGCAGGGTTCTACCCAGGTAACAGACATACCTTATAAGGAAGGTCTTACCTTTCAAGATTAGAGACAAAGCCTTTCAATACTGTGGAATGTTATTTTTATGCTGGTTTTCATACTTAACTCCTAATGCTGTTGATGGTATTGTGGGTTACATGGAATTGTGGGTTATATGTTGATGGTATAGTGAGTTACATGAATGTATATTGTGGGTTACAAGGAATTTTGTAGGTGATCCTGGCAGATCTTACATTCAGTACTGGAAGCTTAGCAACTCCCTTAAGGGTGGTAGCATGCCAGGGTTCCCTTCACACAGGTAACCCTTCCTCACAGTCAACCCCTGGTCCTGGAGTGGTGGCTTGATATCCCCTTAAAGGCCATTTCTTCCCTGCAGTGGTCACAAAGGGAAGGATGATAACTAAGCTCAGGCAAACTGTCAAGATCTTTAGCTTTATCCTAAAATTGGAAACTATAGATATTGGTAATGATTCTCTGTATAACATCTTGAATCTGTGATACAACATGTTTAAGGAAATGAATTCCACTGTTTTTTCATAGGAAACAAATTGCTGAGTTCCAGCTTCAAGGAAGAGCTAAATCATATGTGTTCTTTCTTGATTGAACTATTAAAGCATTATATCAGAAAAACAAGTTAAGAAAATATCACATTGTAAAGCCTTTGGAATTATAAGTTGCAAAAGAGCAAATGAATTGCAAGTGTGTGATTTTTAAGCATTTTCTTCTTCTCTCTAAATGGCGACATCACTCATGACATCACCAGTTGTCATGAATAGTTTTGTAATCTCCACAAATCTCTAGATAAGGAGAAAAGGATGATGGAGTGGAGGGCATAAATGATTAAACATTCCCTACAAAGAAGAACTATCACGAAGATAGAAAGCATACTGACTAATTTATTTATAAATGGAGGCCAGGCACATAGGAGGTCCATGGGTGGATATTTCCAGGGGTGGCCTGTGGAATTATGTGCTTTACTTTCAACCGGTGTAAGTGCTTAGGGATAAAGGAAGCTTTAGGCAAACAAAAGAGCTTTATACTCAGATTCTAGGACTTATGTGGTCATTTGGTGGAACCGATCTCCCAATAAATGGTGCAGGTTAGGTTTTGGACTACATGCTAAAAAGATTTTTAAGTGATTGGAGGCTCTCCCAAGGTTATTTGAAAGAACAGAGCAGATGTGAGGGGATGGGGGTGCCTCCAAGAATGGGTTCATTCAATGTTGCTTCCAAGTTACCCTGTGATGAAAATGTCCTAGAGAAAAATGTCCTTTAATTCCCTATGTGTGCGTGCTAAGTTGCTTCAGTTGTGTCTGACTCTTCAGTCATGTGTGACTCTTTGCGGCTCCATGGACCGTAGACCGCTAGGCTCCTGTGTCCATGGATTCTCTAGGCAAGAATACTGGAGTGGGTTGCCATGCTTTTCTCTGGGGATCTTCCCAACCCAGGGATAGAACCCATGTCTCCTGTGGCTCCTGTATTGCAGGTGGATTCTTTACCCTTGAGCCACTGGGGCAGCCACTTTATTCCCTATATTAACCAATTATCCCTCAAGATGGATTAATCCCTCAAAGTGATTAAGCACTACATTTTTTTCATGTGAGAAGCAAACGATGATAGTGTTTCCAGGGCTGGTCTTATAAGGCCTATAATTTTGTCTAACTCCTTAAACGTTTTGTTTATATACTCCCCACCCAAGGCTAGATTATGTGATACTCCTGTGTGTTCTGGCATCACCTTTATCTTCACTTTCATAGCCCATTTAATGACATGACAGATGAGACCTGTAACATTCTTAACTTCATCAAAGGAGAACATATATTCCTTAGGGTTGTGAATTAGTGTAGCCAATGCAGTATCCCCAAGGGAGAGTATAGAGCCTGGAACATCATACATAAGCAGGTATTTGTGAATGAACGGCTTAGTGTTAATTTTATGAGACTAAGTCAGACTTTGTGGGTTGGACCCTAGAAAGTGGGGAAGACAGTGATACCAGTATATGGAAAGGGAAGCACAAAGAAGAGGACAGTACTGATGAACATTTTCCTGCTTTGTAATTCTTTCCAAAGTCTTGCCTTTATCCTAGAGGAGAGATGAAAAGTCAAGGATGAATTTGGAAAATGGGAGTCTAAAATGAAGGATAACTCCTGACCACACTCACCTTTCATCCACCCAAGTGGCCATCGTACCTCTGTGCCAGGTTGAGTTCCTTAGGACCAGACTCTGGGATGGAGATTTGGGTGCAGGAAATTTAATGGGATGTGCTATAGGGAATAACATCTCTGAGGGGACAAAGAAAGCATGACTAAGTGGAGGGAAGCGTTTGGGTATGTTGCAGGCACAACAAAGGCCTTGGCCAATCCCACTGAGAGCTTATGAGCTATAATGACCCAGAATTGTCCCAGTTAGGGCAAGAGGCTGCGTCTTACACTGCTGCATAGAGCAGTCATTTTGATGCAGGATGCCCCTGGAAATGAGGTACGGCCCTGGATAGGATGGCTGTCTTCAAGAAAGGACAGTCCCTGGAAAGGGCAAGTCATTTGCAACTGTTAAATAAAGTCAGCTGTTGACTAGCAGGTGGGAGAAGGTGAGACTATAACATGAAACAAGACGGTCTCTGCCCTCAAGAATCTTCCAGACATGTGGGCGAGCATTAATTACCACAAATGTGGTGGCTCAAAACAGTATCCATCAACTTCTGGTCTCTGGTCTGGTGTATAAAGAGGTTGGAAGTCCTCACTCTCCTAACAAATAAAACTAATGATCAAATTTTCTTAAATCTGTTAGAGAATCATGGTCACAGGGTAAACCACTGACCCAAAAATCAGAGAGATGGGCTGATAAAGAGTCAAAACTGACTGAAGCAGAAGCCTTTGTGGGAACCAGAGTAGAATACTTTGCTATCTGCAAAAAAAAAAAAAAAAAAAAAAAACCTCTGGTTTTAGATTTCTCATGAGTTGGTTCTGATCACCCAAACAGTCGCCCTTTGAAAAAACCAAACTGTCCAGAAGTGTAAGCTAATCATGGGAGTAAAATCCCTTCAAGTAATGGTTCTACAGGTTTGGGCAGGAAATCTGGGGGTCGTTTTACAATTGTGTTAACCACAGCCATGATGACAGGCTAAGATACCTTAGTAAAGAGAAGTCTGGTGGCTTCTTTTGACTTCCTTAATAGGATTAGCAAGTGGGGTGGGGATGGTGGTGGGTTTGAGGGAGAGATTTTAGGATGAAGAAATTTGATTGGTCAGCTTTGTGGGCTCGGCAGTCTAGAAATTCTAATTCCCAGAGGAGGAGGAATTTGGTTTGAGGTTCTTTTGGGTAATCCGGGGAGAAAAACCAGAGGTCAAGGGAGATAACAGGCTTAATTGACAGACACAGAATGTAGGCCAGAAATAGAAGACAGAGAAACCTGGAGTGAGGGAGAAGGCACAGGAATTAACTTGCAAGAGCTGCAGTGAGTGGAGAGAACGAGTTAAAGCAGAAAGTGGAGAAAGGCTTTAGTAAGAGGTTAAACATTGCATCTGGTCCCATCACTTCATGGGAAACAGATGGGGAAACAGTGAAACAGTGTCAAACTTTATTTTTACGGGCTCCAAAATCACTGCAGATGGTGACTGCAGCCATGAAATTAAAAGAGGCTTACTCCTTGGAAGGAAAGTTATGACCAACCTAGATAGCATATTCAAAAGCAGAGACATTACTTTGCCAACAAAGGTCCGTCTAGTCAAGGCTATGGTTTTTCCAGTGGTCATGTATGGATGTGAAAGTTGGACTATGAAGAAAGCTGAGCGCTGAAGAATTGATGCTTTTGAAGTGTGGTGTTGGAGAAGACTCTTGAGAGTCCCTTGGACTGCAAGGAGATCCAACCAGTCCATTCTAAAAGAGATCAGTCCTGGGTGTTCTTTGGAAGGACTGATGCTAAAGCTGAAGCTCCAGTACTTTGGCCACCTCATGCAAAGAGTTGACTCATTGGAAAAGATGCTGGGAGGGATTGGGGGCAGGAGGAGAAGGGGACAATAGAGGATGAGATGGCTGGATGGCATCACCGACTTGATGGACATGAGTTTGGGTGAATTCCGGGAGTTGGTAATGAACAGGGAGGCCTGGTGTGCTGCAATTCATGGGGTCGCAGAGTCGGACATGACTGAGCGACTGAAATGAACTGAACTGAACACATTTAGATAGCAGTTCTTCAGATCTGGTCCCCAAACTAACAGCATCAGCATTGTTTGGGAACTTGTTAGAAATGCAGATTCCCCAGTCCATTCTAGAATTAGTAAATTAGAAATACTAAAAGTAGGAGTAGGGCATGATAATCTGTTTCAACAAGCATTCCAGGTGATTTTGATGTCCCATAAGCTTGAGAATCATTGATATTCTTCCATATTGTAATAGAGTATGTTTATCATGAATGGGACTCCAGCAGGAGAAAGGAAATTCCTGGAAGGAAAATTTCCTGCTGCATGGTGAGCTAGAAATGCCAAGGATAAGTGTAAGACATTGCTTGACTTAACTGGCCTTAGGGTTTTCAGAAAGAAGATGTTCTGAGCCATTCCAGCCAGTTGTGTTATTGAGACACACTTTTCAAGGTCAAGACTAGGAACAGTTGTAAGAAAAATTATGATCAGCCTAGACAGCATATTAAAAAGCAGAGAAAAAAAAGCAGAGACATTACTATGCCAACAAAGGTCTGTCTAAGTCAAAGCTATGGTTTTTCCAGTAGTCATGTACGATGTGAGAACTGGACTATAAAGAAAGCTAAGTGCCAAAGAATTGATGCTTTTGAACTGTGGTTTGAAGACTCTTGAGAGTCCCTTGGACTGCAAGGAGATCCAACCAGTCCATCCCAAAGTAAATCAGTCCTGAATATTCATTGGAAGGACTGATTCTGAAGCTGAAACTCCAATACTTGGCCATTTGATGTGAAGAACGGACTCATTCGAAAATACCCCGATGCTGGGAAAGATTGAAGGCAGGAGGAGAAGGGGATGACAGAGAATGAGATGGTTGGATGGCATCACGGACTCAATGGACATGAGTATGAGTAAACTCTGGGAGTTGGTGATGGACAGGGAGGCCTGGTGTGCTGCAGTCCATGGTGTCGAAAAGAGTCGGACATGACTGAGCAACTGAACTGAACTGAGGAGGAGTTTACTGAGGGGAGTTGGGAAGGAGTCAGCCTGGCCTGTGCTGGTTATCCTTGAAGGAGGGGGAAATCCAGCCCCTAAGGGAAAAAGCAGGAAGTGGGAACAGTGAGTTCCTAGGACCCTGAGTGATGAAAGCAGCAAGAGACTCTGGTGGTGAGGGAAGGACACTTGCTTGTGAGCAAGATCTGGCTCCACTTGAGCTCAGTAAGAACAGACGCCCTCTCCTGGCTGCAGGCAGCGTCTGGCCCTCCTGCCTCAGCTGCAGCAGTCAAAGCCACAAGTCCTAATGTCCACTGTCCTTAGCCAACAGGAGGAGGCTATATTTGGGGATGTAGGTAGCTGACCCAGTACACTGATTCCTATGTCCTTATAATTTTTATGAATCAGTTATTCTGTGAATAATAATAATCATGGTACAATGGCAATAAGTGCTAAAGACATGGTTGTTAATTGTTATTACAGGCTATCCCAGCAGGACAGTAGGAGGGGCAAATTTGCGTTTAGAATCAAACCCCATTCCTGCCAGAGACGCTCAGAGGACTCAAACGAACTTTGTGCGCACCAGGACCGAGAAAACCCACAGAGACTGAGACAGAACTGTGTTTGAGCATCTCCTGTGGAGGTATGGGTCGGGAGTGGTCTACCGCGGGGACAGAGGCTCTGCGTGTGGGTAGGCATAAGCCCTCTTGGAGGAGGTCGCCATTAAACCCACCATAGAGCTGCCAGAACTTACACAGGACTGGAAAATAGACTCTTGGAGGGCACAACAGAACCTTGTGCAGCAGGAGCCAGGATAAAGGAACAGTGACCCCACAGGAGTCTGTCCCGGACTTGCCTGTGGGTGTCTGGGAGTCTCTGGCGAAGGCGTGGTGGTGGTGGCCTGCTGCAGGGCTGGGGGCACAGACTGTAGCAGTGCCTGCATGGATCTTTTGATGGAGATCACCATTATCTTCATTACCTCCACCATAGTTTGGCCCCAGGTAAATAGCAGGGAGGGAACACAGCTCTACCCATCAACAGAAAATTGGGTTAAAGATTTACTGAGCAAGACCCTGATGCTGGGCTTCCCTTGTAGCTCAGTCAGTAAAGGATCTGCCTGCAGTGCAGGAGACCCAGGTTCGATCCCTGGGTTGGTAAGATCCCCTGGAGAAGGCAGTGGCACCCCACTCCAGTATCCTTACCTGGATAAACTCATGGACAGAGGAGCCTGGTGGGCTGTAGTCCATAGGGTCGCAAAGACTCGGACACGACTGAGCGACTAACACACACACACCCTGATGCTGGGAAAGATTGAAGGCAAGAGGAAAAGGGGATGACAGAGGATAAGATGGTTGGATGGCATCACCGACTCAATGGACATGAGTTTGAGTAAACTCTGAGAGTTGATGATAGACAGGGAGACGTGGCCTGCTGCAGTCCATGGGGTCACAAAGAGTCGGATACGACTGAGTGACTGAACTGAACTGATCTCTTCCCCTGAAAACTCAACCAAACATGAGAGAGTTTTATGGGCTTCCCTTGTGGCTCAGCTGGTAAAGAATCTGCCTGCAATGTGGGAGACCTGGTTTCGATCCCTGGGTTGGGAATATCCCCTGAAGAAGGAAAAGGCTACCCACTCCAGTATTCTGCCCTGGAGAATTTCATGGACTGTATAGTCCATGGGATTACAAAGAATCGGACACAACTGAGCGACTTTCACTGTCTTTCTTTCATGAACTTGAGACTTCTGTGTATAGCAAAGACCAACATGTTTTACACTATTGAGTTGAAAAATAAAAAATCTAAACAGTTCAGACAAATGGGTATGGTATGCTGCTGCTGCTAAGTCACTTCAGTCGTGACCGACTCTGTGCGACCCCATAGACGGCAGCCCACCAGGCTCCCCCATTCCTGGGATTCTCCAGGCAAGAACACTGGAGTGGATTGCCATTTCCTTCTCCGATGCAGGAAAGTGAAAAGTGAAAGTGAAGTCACTCAGTCGTGCCCGACTCACAGCGACCCCATGGACTACAGCCCACCAGGCTCCTCTGTCCATGGGATTTTCCAGGCAAGAGTACTGGAGTGGGTTGCCACTGCCTTCTCCATGGTATGCTAGCATTTGTATTAAAAAAGGGAAAAAAACATTTGCTTGTGATACATAAGATATTTCTGGATGACTTGATGAAAAATTAGTAAAATTGATAGCCATTGGGAAAGGGAACTGAATAGCTGGGGAAGAAAAGAGGAAAGTTTTTCATGATTAAAACCATATATACCTTCTACATATATATATTTCTAAGATCCTCGCAGCTTGCAGGATCTTAGTCCGCCAGTCAGTGATTTGAACCCGGGCTGCGGTGGTGAAAGCACAGAGTCCTAACCACTGGACTTGCTAGGGCATTCCCCTTATACACCTTCTAAATTTGGACGTATAATGATGATGGAGGAACCTGGTAGGCTACAGTCCATGGGGTCACAAAGAGTCGGACACGACTGAGCGACTTCACACATATTATGATGATTTAAAAGTAAATGAGTATTTTTAACATAAATGGTGAGCTTTTATTATCCTCAGCAGCAGAGGGAAATCAAGCCTGAGCTCTACACAAGTAGCTCCACCCTGGAGGTGGAACCTACGGCAGCACCCGTAGGAGCTCCTCAGAGACGCCCTTCATCTGGCTGCCATGCCCGAGGCATTTCTAAGGAGTTGGGACCCACAGGGATCAGCAGGGAGGAGCACAAGGGGAAAAGCTCTCCAGCCTGAAGTCAGGCTCCAGCCAGAGCTAGCACCTGGCAACACACAACTCACATCCTCCCTGGAAGGCAGGGGAGAACCCTGGAACTCCACACTCCCTCCCTCTGGGCGTCTCTCCTGTTCCTCTCCGATTCCGCCTTCCTCCACAGGTCCTCTCATCTTTGGCCACAGTGTTTGGTTTTTGAGAAGAGAATGTTGAATAAGCCAGGCTCCGTCATTCTGAGTCCGAACTTTCATTTGACTTGGAAGACTTACTCTTTCATTTTTTCTTCTTTTTCTTTGCTTTCTTCTTCTTCTCATGCTTTTCTTTCTTCTTTTTCTTGTGTTTCTATTCTGAGGAACTGGAGCTGCTCCCATCGTCATCTGACGCTGAATCCTCCAGCAATTGTTTTGATTGTTGTATCCTGAACATATAAGATTGACCAAATAACCATATTCAATGTAAAAAAAAATTTTTTTAGATAAAAATGTAAGAGCAGTAGAGGATGAAAGCTGTCACAAATAGTCATCTCATTAAAGATAGTACTGATGTTTACTTTTGCATATTTCCCTATTCTTGTCTATATCCATGCCTATTTTACATGACTGTAACCAGTGTACATGGAGAAGGCAATGGCACCCCACTCCAGTACTCTTGCCTGGAAAATCCCATGGACAGAGGAGCCTGGTAGGCTGCAGTCCATGGGTCACAAAGAGTTGGACATGACTGAGTGACTTCACTTTCACTTTTCACTTTCATGCATTGGAGAAGGAAATGGCAACCCACTCCAGTATTCTTGCCTGGAGAATCCCAGGGACAGGGGAGCCTGGTGGGCTGCCGTCTATGGGGTTGCACAGAGTCGGACATGACTGAAGAGACTTAGCAGCAGCAACCAGTGTACAAGCCATTTTGTATTCTCAGGTGAATACTAGGTAATCTCCCTCCTCAACAATTACAATTCAATATCACCAATTTGAAAAAAAAAAAAACCCTCTTGTTTTTTCTCCCTGTTTATTCATGTCTAATTTTTAACAATAGCTCAGACCCTTAAAGACAATGGAGAAGATAAAACATAAGAAAGAGACTCAATCACATAGTAGAACTAGATATCACAATGTGGGCTGCCAACATCAACTGTCTGTGACGTGAGTGGGCTTGGCCAACTTTTAAGTTAACTCAAGCAGAACAGGCTGCCTGTGCATCCCCCATATACTGATTTCAGGGATTACTCCTGTTCTCCAAACATTTCACAATTAAAATACCATCTTTATTAAACCATTTCTCTAATACTGGAATGGCTGTTTCTAACTTTGTATGATTTCAGACTTTAAGAAGATATTGTTATCACCAGAAGAGTCTCACGTTATATCCTTTTTGTGTCTTTTATTCTCTCGTATGATGTCATACATGGGATCTTCATGTGCCTTAAGGGTGAAAAAGGGTTGGATGAAAAAAGGGTTAAAGTTGGGTTAGGCTTGCTAGGTTGTTAGTTAATTAAACATTAAACCCCTAGGTTACTAAAAGCCAGTTATTCTTTTTCAGTTTGGTTGTTCAGATGTTCTAATCCTTCCTAAGGGGCACCAGCACTGCCAACTCACTGAAGCTGTGAAAAGAATTTCCCAAACAGGAAGATATAGGAGGGCTAACCTGGTGGTCCAGTGATTAGGACTCTGCACTTTTCACTGCGGAGGCTCCAGGGTCAACCCCTGATCAAGGAACAGGATCCTGCAAGCAACACAATGCAGCCAAAAGGAGAAAATACAGGATATAATTTAAGTACCCTTTATAAAGAAATAAACCATAGCAGAATCATGAAATATTATTCAAGGAAGAAATATTGATGCAACTCTCTTTGTTCAATGTGGATACATGACCATGAAATATTAATAGTATTAAGAAAAACAAGTGAATTATAAAATCACATATAGGAAGACTTCCCTGGTGGTTCAGTGGCTAAGACTCTGCTCTCCCAATGCAGGGGGCCTGGGTTCAATCCCTGGTCAGGGAACTAGATCCCACATGCCACAACTGGTGCAGCTAAATAATAACAGAAAAAATAAAATCATATATAAGAATGAAAAATTTATAGATATGCAAAAATATATAAGTCTCCCAAAGTCTGGAAATATACCAGAGGTATAGATAATTTTAAATGATTTGAATTACTTAAAAATAAGAACACATGTATGGGAAATGTTATGATATATGAATTATCTTGTTTTAAAAAAGAATAAACATTTATAATAGAAATTTTAGATACTGTCAGAGAATTGTTTTGAAAAAGTTGATTACTACCCAGAGATAACAGTAACATGTGGTGTTTTTTTCTTGTTCTGGGGGGTTTCTTTTTTGCCATCCTATGCAGTCTGTGGGATCTTAGTATCCCAACTAGGGATTGAACCTGCGCCCACATCAGTGAAAGCACCAAGTCCTAACTGTGACCACCAGGGAACTCCCTGGTCTCTCTTTTTCAATCATTATTCATAATTTATGAAAAATCATAATCATACTATATAAAACCCTGTTCATTTCATTTATGTTTTCATGAACATTTCCCCATGATATAACATATTCTTCTAAGCCACAATTCCTAATGGCTAAATATTCTGTTACAGTAATTTATGTCAGTATTTAATTTATCTTGATATGTTGGACTATTGTTTTCCATTTTTCTTTAGTTTTCATTTTTCTAAACATATAATAATGAAAACTATCCTATACATACGTAAATAGTTGTGTATATACTAATGTTCTCTTATACTCTTAAGGTAAATTCTTATAAATAGGATTTCTGAATCAAAATGAATATCCTTAAAGTTTCTGGGATTTATTGCCAAACTATGTTCTATGGTATCTGTAAAAATTGTCACTCCACTAGAAGTGGAATGATTGATGTCAAAATAAGTTATATCAGATTATTAAAATGAAAACACAGCATCTTAAATGTCATAAAAACCGGGGAATGTCTGTTGACTCCAGTCTGATTTATGCTGACAACCTCAGTACAGCCAGACAGCTATATATTTTACTTGATAGAAGCAGTTACTGAATTTACACCCCTGGGAAGTTACTGTTAAAATAATGTGAGGAATGATAGATTTATTTTACTGTCAAGTAAAGAGTATATGCAATTTATATATACATTTCTAGCTTATAGTTTAAAGATATAATCTTTAGGTAAAGCCTGGAAAACTAAAACCCTATTTTAGCTATGAAACATGTTTTTTTTAATACAATAATTTTAAAAAAGTGATTGAGTAAACAACAATGTCTGCTTCAGAAAAAGAATTACTATTCCCAAGGTATAAGCAAATAACACTTTAATGAGAAGTTAATTTTTTGTTAAAGAATCTGTCTCACAAATGTACAGGCATAATACCTCGTTCTTTATTGCACTTGGCAGATACCGCGTTTTTTTAACAAATCGAAGGTTTGTGGCAACTGTGTCGAGCAAGTCAGTCAGCATCCTATTTCCAAGAATACTTGCTTACTGCATGTCCCACTGTCACATTTTGGTAATTCTCACAATATCTCAAACTTTTTCATTATTGTTACGTTTGTTAGGGTGATCTGTAATCAGTGATCTTTGAAGTTAGTACTGTAGCCTTCTGAAGGCACAGATGATGGTTAGCAATTTTTAGCAAGAAAGTATTTTAAATTGTTATGTACTTTGTTTTTTAGACAGAATGCTGTTGCATACTTAACCAACTACAGTATAGTGTAAACATGACTTTTATATGTAATGAGAAATAAAAAAATTTGTGTCATTCACTATATTGTGATATTCACTTCTAGATGTTGCTAGAACCAAACCTGCCTTATCTCCAAGGTATGCCTGTGACTTAACACAAATGTGGTTAACACCAGACATTTTGGCTGAATGGCTCTGGGAATGTATTTTGTGTGAATTTCCAGTTTACTGAATATCAGCCTAATTCACTGATTTTCACTGTCTCTGATATATGTAAATTGATATGGTGGGGCTCTACTTACTACTCTGAACTGTTCTAACTTTTGATTGCCTTTGATAAAAAAAAAAGGGCATTCTTTGTCCCCTGTTCAGTGACTATACCATTTACAGCACCAACCTGAAATCAAAAAAGAAAAAAAGGAAATATTTCTGTAAGATAACAGTTTCTTTTAAAGAAGACAAAGAATTGGTAGATCATATCAAAGTTTTTCTTCATTAAACTCCGATTCTAAAAACAAATGCAATTAATGAATGAACCATGTAAGATCCTAAAAAACAAAGGAAAACTTGCGATTGGGTTATGTCCCAATAAAAATATTGTACGTTGAAAATATCGTAGTTCGAAAATGCACTTTAATGCACCTAACCTACTGAATATCATAGCTTAGCATAGCTTAAATGCACTCATAACACCTATCGATACATTAGCCTGCAATTGTGCAAAATCATCTAACACAAGGGCCTCCCCAGTGGCTCAGCAGTAAAGAATCTGCCTGCAATGCAGGAGCTACAAGAGATACAGGTTCAGTCCCTGGGTCAGGAAGATCCCCTGGAGAAGGGCATGACAACCCACTCCAGTATTCTTGCCTAGAGAACCCCACAGACAGAGGAGCCTGGTGGGCTACAGTCCATGGGGTTGAAAAGAGTCCGACATGACCAAAGCGACTTAGCAATGGCAATCTAACACAAAGCCTATTTTATTGAATAAAAAGCCTATTTTATAACGTGTTGAATTTCTCATGTAATTTATAAATGGATGTATGAATTCATTTACATATAATATATCCAAAAAAGCCAAATTGATAAAAACAGTAGATTAATGGCTATCTGGGGCTGAAATGGTGATTAACTGGAAAGAGTCCTGAGGGATCTTAATGAGAGGATAAAATTTTCTAAAACTTATTTATGGCAATAAATAAATATACTCAGTAGTTAACTAAAAATCACTATTTAAAATGGGTGAACTTCATAATATCTATATTAAACTGCAATAAAGCATATTCAAAAGGCCACAAACCCAAACATACAGAGAAAAACTGTAAGAGTCAAATGCAAAAAAATTTTGTATATCACAATGCAATAAATCACTAAAATGAACAGACACCAGAAAATTCACTTCTAAGGTACCAGAGGGGAGAACTGAGAATCAACTCAATTTTTCTTTGCAGAACCTCCAAAGAGCTCAGGAATTGAGCTTTGAGCACCAGATACTGTTGAATGTAAGGGTAAAGGAGTTGAAATAACGAGGACTGATTAAAAGTCCAAGGGCAACTCTTACTAGCCCTGGTAGAAGTTATTGTCTGAAAAAGGTAAATCATAGGATCTCTGGCAAAAGGACATCAGACACACGTGAAGGCAAGGTGTGACAGTAAATTCAGAAGATTACGGGAACACATAAAAAAAGCAGATGGCAAGATTTCCCAGCCTTTTTGCTCCAGTTAGATTCCACAACACTAGCAGCTTGGCCTTCACCCTCCATGGAAGAGCCGCCTTCTCTGGGAAAATACAACCCAGCCCTAGAAGAAAAACCTACAGGTACTGACCTCATAAGTTCTCAGTTGGACAGACTAGAAAGATCACCCTCCAGTGAAACTCAACAAGCCCTACTCACACACTTAGAGCTTCCAACAACTTTTTATCTCCCAGTGATGAGCAAGAATCAGTGTGATTGCCAGTCTTCAAGATGGACACCAAAATCCCTAAAAAACATGCTCTCAGGTATTCCCTGCAATGCTGAATAAAGCTAATTGTTGTAACCTAGGTACTGGGAAAGGATGGTGTGTGAATGGAGGCAAAGAAACATGAACTGCTATTTTAATTGTGTGCGTGAAGAATCTTTGTACAACACATGTCTTTAAAGGCAGCAGTACCCCTTCTTCAAATGCCATCTTATGCTGGTGTGGTGGATGGTGTGCACACAGCTCCACCTGGTCCAGACCCACCCTGTGTGGCCCACAGCTCCTCTCAGGTCATCTGGATAAACCTTAACACCACTAATGAGGACACGCTGAAGTGAGACCCAAGGAGACCCCAGGTGACCCAAGGTCACCCCCAATGCATCCTTCGTCCCCCATGGCATTTCTACATGGACTATCCCTTCTGTTACAGGAATATTACTGAAGCATAGACTCTGCAAGCAGCTGCAGTCCTGTGGAAGATCACTGCCCTTGCAGCCAGAAGCCCTGGAGTCAAGGCGCTGCTCTGCCGCTTACCCTAGACATGGACTAACACATGGAAGGCGGCTTCCTCATCTGTCGCCTAGAGATCATGCCCTGACTTCAACAGCATGGTGTGAGAATGAATTAAAAGGAGTGGACTCGTTTGTGGACAGTGGTCTATAACTTGCATGAACCGAGTCTGTTACTTGAAACCCTTCCACACTCACACTGCATGACTTTGACTTCTTTCCCGAGTGGCATCCAAAGTCCTTTGGTTGGTGCGTGGGCCAGAAATTCCCTGGCATGTTCATTGCCTGGGACATCTGGTATACAGTCTTCTGGCTTAGTCTCTTCCTGAAAAAGGAAACAGTGTGTAAGCTCTATGGCAAAAAAAGCGCCAGAGCTCTCCTCCCACCTGCTTGAGAACACAGCACTGCCTGGCTTGCTCATGGGCCGGAGACCCCTATGTCATCACGTTATCCTCTGAAGAGCTGGAAAGACAGATTATAACTGAGAGAGAAAATGGAAATAACTATTCCAGAAGAGCTGCTGCTGCTGCTGCTGCTGCTGCTAAGTCGCTTCAGTGGTGTCCGACTCTGTGCAACCCCATAGACGGCAGCCCACCAGGATCCCCCGTCCCTGGGATTCTCCAGGCAAGAACACTGGAGTGGTCTAGCCTACTACAAAAACAAAGTAGCTGTTCTTAGAGAAAAGTCACTGGTGTTTACACAGGGATGATCTGTGAGCTCCAAATTCTAATTCCAGATCACAAAAATTAGATTCTAAGATCACAAAAAATTTTCTGCTAACTTAGAAGCTTTGTGGAATGAGGCAGAAGATAGAATTAAACAAATAAGGTTTCCTGGAACAATAAAAATAATGTATCAGAGTAAAATAGATTATTAGACCTTGAAGGCCACTGTCATGTTTTATAATCTCATACACCCTGTATTTGTGAGATGCATTTTCACCACCAAATAACTGCACTGTATAATTAAGGTGCTGTTTTTTTACATTATGATTTTTTTCATGTTTCCATGAATATTAAATTTATAATAGAAGAATGTTTTCTAAAAAATTTCTTTTTAAGTTAAAAGCTACCAAACAGGAAAGGTTACTTTGGCCTTAAGTCCTCTAAGTCTCACTCCCAGAGAAACACACTGACACTGTGGCCGGGGTGCTGGAGGAGGGACTCTGCACCAGGTGGGCTGGACTGGATGGATTCACATGTCCTCAGAGTCCACTGTTCTCTGAACTGATGACATTCAAGAAATCAGCAGTGGAGCATCAGAGAAGGAACCTGGGGCAGCAGAGCTTCGAGAAGACACAGTCTCAAGGGAGACAGAAAGAAGGGGAGCGAGTGCTGAGGACACCCAGGGGGCCTGCAGGGGTGTCTTAGGGACAGACACGAGGCAGATTAAACTTCTGCAGAGGCAAAGACTATGACAAGCCCAAAGTGCACGAACTGACTGCCATCTGCAGAGAAGAGAGAGGACTACCGTAAAGGACTTCAAACCTTAAGTAGCTGTTTTTCAAAACAAGTGAGTCTGAGCTCTGGTCAAATCTGTCTCAGAGAAAAACCAAAAATACAAACTTTACACTGACCTTGATAAACTCAAGAGGAGGTTCTTCATAATTAGAAAGAAAAAAAAAAAACACTGGTCATCAACCATGTTCATAGGAACATAACACATTTCAATCAGCAAAAAGCAACTATAGGCCAAAATAAAAAGGTGTTTTTTCAGTAAAAACTGAAAACATTATAACTAAAACAGTTAATAAAATATGCCCAGCAGTCAGAAGTCCCAAATAAATAAACTGATGCTATACCGCATCCTAGGGGTTGTAGAACTTAAATTCACTGAAATAATAACTTGGTGTCTTGGCATGATTTTATTTTTGGAAGAATCAAGAGATTGCAGGGAAAATGTGATGCAAAAAGAGCCTTGTGTTAATTATGGTTCCAATCTGTCATTATACTTGTGGGTGATTTGTGTGTGTGTGTGAAGTCGCTCAGTCGTGTCCGACTCTCTACGACCCTGTGGACTGTAGCCCGCCAGGCTCCTCCGTCCATGGGATTCTCCATGGACAGAATGGGTGATTTACCTATCATAATTTTCAACTTCCATGACACTGAAAGGGTCATGGGGATGAGGACTGTGCAGGGGGAGGGAGCGAAGCCAGAAGAAAGGACCTGTTATAGCAGAAGGGGGTGGGGTTGACCTGTCCCGGAGGCTCCTCCTCCCACTTCCCACCCACCAGCTTAGGATTCAAGATCCTCCCTGAAAGGCCTGTCCTGGCCTTCCAGTGGGCTGAGTGGGGTATGGGGATACTGTCTGCTGCTCAGCAGCCTGACTACCCTCTGACCTCTCAGGACTCAAAGATGCAGGTCTCCTGCTCAGTGCCTGGATAATAGGTGACACTCAGTGAAGAACTACTGCTAGAGAAGCAGGCGACTGTGTGCAAATGTAGTTGCCCTTCCACCAACACAGCTCTCAGACCTCAGGGTCCTGAGAACGCAAATCATGCCCATGCTCCCAACTCATTTCCACTTGTCATTGCCCTGCTGAAACTTCCAGAAAAGGCTTCTGGATGCCAAATCTAGAAAAGTCGCACCAAATGCTCATGTTCATTTTTAAGCACTGACACACTACCTACTCCCTATTAAACACACTGTGTGGGTGTTTGGGTTTAATTGTGAATGCCCAAGGGACCAAAAACAAAAATGAGAATGAAAACAAAGGAACAGGACAACGGAACATGCCAGGTCTCTTCAGTGCTTCTGTAAGAAATATCCACCTGAGGACATCTGGACACTGCGGCTGGTTTAAAATTGTGTCTTGACTCCAGAAACTGGGAAACACACATGGGAGCTTCACCACTGATGCACCCAGATGGTGAGAGCCAGGATGACTAATTTTCCACATTTTCTATAATGAAGATGTGTTACTTTATGACCAGGGGGAAAATGTTCAAAATGCGAACTAGATATCCATATGGGACAATCTCCATAAGTTTAAATTTTTAAAAAAGGGGAGTGAAGAGCAAACCATTATATTTGGAGTGATTTTTTTTTTTTTTTTTTGGCCACACTAGCCAGCTTGTGGGATCTTAGTTCTCCAACCAGTGATCAAACCCAGGGTCCTGGCAGTAAGATCCCTTAGTCGTAACTACTGGACTGCCAGGGAATTCCCTTGGTATTTGTGTGTATGGGCAAAAGGAATCATCATGTGGCCATAACACACCCACCTTTGTTATGCATATAGACTGTCTCTGGAAGGATATCTAAAAAACTGGCTTGTCTCTAAGGAGGGGAACTAAGGATCATATAAATGGGAGAGTCTTTATTATTCATTCTATTTGCATTTGCATGCACATGTATTAACTTGCAAAATGCTTTCTAATTACAACAGAAAAGCAAAATCAGTGATATCTTCATTACAGCCATGTTGGTGTAAGCCCAGGTTAATATATTTCTGAAAGAAAACTGAAGGTAACAGGGACTAAGAAAAATGGAGCCTGAAATATGCTTTATATAGATAGAGGAAGCTCTGCCCCTGAAGACTACATAGCAACCAACCAGGCATGAAGAGACTTAGCTTTTTATGTGTGGGACACTGCTTTTCCAAAGTAAATGCTTGAAATATTTTCTAACAGAAAGTGGGGAGATGATAACCGTTCATCGGCATCCATTCATTAGAAACATTAACGCTATGCGTTATGCATACAGACCAAAAGGAGACTGCTGGTACCAGCATAAACCAACTGATCCAGGAATACATCCTTTGAGCCACAAGAGTTATACAAACAACAACATATGGCCAACAAACTGAAATCCAAATTACTGAAAAAATATGTAACTATTGATGCCAAAATGAAAAGGAGTGTGAAGGGACTAGACATTTTGAAATCTATTATTAGCAATGGCTTCCCTAAAAAGTCCATTTTACAACTGTTTTCATAAATTTAAAGGAAGGTGGTGGATGGTTTTTCCTCAGGCTAAACAATTCATTAACATATTAAAAAAAGAGAAGCAAGGTAAAGTGTAAGAAAATGGCCAGTGGAGATTGAAGAAGGTACATCAGGGACAAAGGATTTCAATTCAATTTCTGAAAAAACAAACAAACTGTGGGGCCTTCCATTTAATAAAATTGCAGACTGAACAACATGCTTAATTTTTTTTTTTTTTTGTTATAACAATAAACAAATTTAAAAGGTAGAAAGCTACAAAGGAATCTTCAGCAGAGACAACATCAGAGGAAGATTTCAACAAATCTGGGCAAGTGGAGGGAAGAAAGAACTGATTTCGGTCTGTGTAGGAAGTTAGTCTTCAGGAGATGGGGTTAGGGAATGTGGACATGGAGTGGCTGAAACCACCAGTTTTTTCCTCCTTCCTTATATCCAGGAAACTGCCCACCCACCCTGTGAAGGGGACTGCAGATTAGTGCCCTCTGAGCATATCTGAGGATGGGGGTGATAGTGAGTGTGGGCTGAAAATCGATGCTGAATGGAAGTTTGTATGAACTCGAGACACTCAGCCTTCTCCTTTCCAACCCACCCAGAAAGCTTGCATCTAAGCATAGATCCCCAGACTGAAGGGTCTTCTCTAGAGAAGCTGAAGAGCCCTAAAAAAAAATCTTTACCCACAGGCTGATCTTCCTCTAGTGAGACCACACAGTCAATGAACAAGCACCTTTTCTCTCTGTCTCATACATGGATGCTTGTCAAAGAGTGTTACAGGGCCTCACTCTTAAATATGAGTAGACACCCAGATATCCAGGCATTAGGAGGGAAAACTCTAAATGGAAGACAGATCAAAAGAAAAGGCAAATACAAAGGCAATGGAAGGAGCAGAAAACAAAGAAAAGTTAATGAGTATCCTCAAAGAAGAAACAAGAAAGGATGTTATGGACAAATAATGCTCAGAATGAGAAAAAGTTCTTGAATTGAGAAATATGAGAGCAGAATTTTTAAAATATGTGCAGTAGAAGAAACAGAAGATAAATCTACAAAATAGACTGAAAAGTCAAAGGGATAAACAACTGGAGATAAAAGACAATTACAGGATCAACAGAAATCCAACAGAAAGAAAAAGAAAAGGAGAAAAAGAAATCAAAACACAGTATACTTATTTAATACACCCATGAAATGTCAAAAGATGAAAAGAAACTGTTGTAAAAAAGACACATATCATCATAAGCTTCAGAATGGCAAAAATAAATGGAAGTAAAGTTGCCAAAGCTTTAAGAGTAGACTTAAGGCTGAGCAGGTAACCTATAAAAGAAAGGGAATCACAGTGCCATCAGACTCCTTAGCAATTCTGAAAAGTACATGCCACCTTCAAAATTGAGTGAAAATAATTTTTTTTTTTTGAAAATAATTTTTGACCTAGAATTCTATACCTCACCAAATTATGAAGTTTAAAGAGAGAATAAAGACATTTTCAGATATGCAAGGCATCAGAAAATTTACCTCCAATACACTCTTTCATGGGAAGTTACAGAATGTGCTTCAGCAAAATATGGGAGTAAAGACAGAAGGAGGAACAGACACAATCCAGGAATGGGATAAAAGACAGGATATTGGTGAAAGAAGTTTCAGGATAATGGTTGCACTCCAGGTCTAGAAAGTAACGAAGGATTACTGGAGGATAAAAGATGGAAGATCCAAGTGAAAAATAAAATAATTGATTATCTAGATAGGAATTCATGGGGGAAGTATTTTCAGCTTTTGAAGCCGCAGGGGAAAAAATAGCACTTGATAATAGTATATGAAGTCACTCAGTCGTGCCCAACTCTTTGTGACCCCATGGACTGTAGTCTACCAGGCTCCTTATCTGTCCTTGGGATTTTCCAGACAAGAGTATTGGAGTGGGTTGCCATTTCCTTCTCCAGGGTGATCTTCCCGACCCGCATTGTAGGCAGACGCTTTTACCATCTGAGCCACAGGGGAGTCCCTGGTGTGAAAAGAAGAAAAGCAAAAAGCAAAGGAGAAAAGGAAAGATAGACCCATTTGAATGCAGAGGTCCAAAGAATATCAAGGAGAGAGAAGAAAGCCTTCCTCAGTGATCAATGCAAAGAAATAGAGGAAAACAGTACAATGGGAAAGACTAGAGATCTCGTCAAGAAAATTAGAGATACCAAGGGAACATTTCATGCAAAGATGGGCTCGATAAAGGACAGAAATGTTATGGACCTAACAGAAGCAGAAGATATTAAGAAGAGGTGGCAAGAATACACAGAAGAACTGTGCAAAAAAGATCTTCACGACTCAGATAATCACAATGGTGTGATCACTCACCTAGAGCCAGACATCCTGGAATGTGAAGTCAAGTGGGGCTTAGGAAGCATCACTACCAACAAACCTAGTGGAGGTGATGGAACTCCAGTTGAGCTATTTCAAATCCTAAAAGATGATGCTGTGAAAGTGCTGCACTCAATATGCCAGCAAATTTGGAAAACTCACCAGTGGCCACAGGACTGGAAAAGGTCAGTTTTCATTCCAATCCCAAAGAAAGGCAATGCCAAAGAATGCTCAAACCACTGCACAATTGCACTCATCTCACACGCTAGTAAAGTAATGCTCAAAATTCTCCAGGCCAGGCTTCAACAATATGTGAACCGTGAACTTCCAGATATTCAAGCTAGTTTTTAAAAAGGCAGAGGAATCAGAGATCAAATTGCCAACATCCGCTGGATCATGGAAAAAGCAAGAGAGTTCCAGAAAAACATCTATTTCTGCCTTACTGACTATGCCAAAGCCTTTGTGTGGATCACAATAAACTCTGGAAAATTCTGAAAGGGATGGGAATACCAGATCACCTGACCTGCCTCTTGAGAGAAATCTGTACGCAGGTCAGGAAGCAATAGTTAGAATTGGACATGGAACAACAGACTGGTTCCAAATAGGAAAAGGAGTACGTCAAGGCTGTATATTGTCACTGTGCTTATTTAACTTATGTACAGAGTATATCATGAGAAACGCTGGGCACAAGCTGGAATCAAGATTGCCAGGAGAAATATCAATAACCTCAGATATGCAGATGACACCACCCTTATGGCAGAAAGTGAAGAAGAACTAAAGAGCCTCTTAATAAAAGTGAAAGAGGAGAGTGAAAAAGTTGGCTTAAAGCTCAACATTCAGAAAACTAAGATCATGGCATCTGGTCCCATCACTTCATGGCAACTAGATGGAGAAACAGTGGAAATAGTGGCAGACTTTATTTTTGGGGGCTCCAAACTCACTGCAGATGGTGACTGCAGCCATGAAATTAAGAGACACTTACTCCTTATGACCAACCTACACAGCATATAAAAAGCAGAGACATTATTTTGCCAACAAAGGTCTGTCTAGTCAAAGCTATGGTTTTTCCAGTAGTCATGTATGGATGGGAGAATTGGACTATATAAAGAAAGCTGAGCGCCAAAGAATTGATGCTTTTGAACTGTGGTGTTGGAGAAGACTCTTGAGAGTCCCTTGGAATGCAAGGAGATCCAACAAGTCCATCCTAAAGGAAATCAGTCCTGAATATTCATTGGAAGGACTGATGTTGAAGCTGAAACTCCAATACTTTGGCCACCTGATGCAAAGGGCTGACTCATTTGAAAAGACCCTGATGCTGGGAAAGAATGAAGGCAGGAGGAGAAGGGGACGACAAAGGATGAGATGGTTGGATGGCATCCCCAACTCAATGGATATTAAGCTTGAGTTAACTCCAGGAGCTGGTGATGGACAGGGAGGCCTGGCGTGTTGCAGTCCATGGGGTTGCAAAGAGTCGTAAACGACTGAGCAACTGAACTGAACTGAACTGAATAGTATATGAAGCAAATGAAAAATTGAGGCTATTACTATTCAAAAGACAACAGTTATACTAGAAAACAAGAAAATCATACTGTTTGACTCAAAAGCAAGCAACACTTATAACTTATAATGTTAGTACTCACATTGATTAGGGGAGTTATTACATTATAATGGAGCTCAATCGGAAGGATGGAAACAAAAAGGGCAAATAGGAGAACTAAATCTTTACAGGAAGTTAATAGATAATGTCTAAAAGTGTTGAATCAACAAAAGCAGTATAAGAATACAATTTAGAAATGTGCAGTTAAATCCAAGAAGTGAAACCTAAAAGCGTTTGCACATGGAAGTCTTGGCCCTGTTAGGAGAGAACTGGGGGTAGAGGGTTGTACAGGGAACTATGGGGGCGAATGAGGAGTGTGGCAACCCACCACTATTTTTTTGTATGATTTTTAGTAAATACGATTAACATTTGAGTTTTTAAGCTATATACAAGTATTACTCTGATATAAATTAAACTTTCTGAAAATCAAACACAACTCTGAACTAGAAAAAGCAAACATGCTCATAGCCTAGCCAGTTTTAAACCTGTCAAACTGGAAAAATCCCATTGGTCTGAGAATTGAGGACACCTCAATTCTGCTGTAGCTTTGTTGGCTAAACAGGTCAGTGACTTAATCACTGAGCCTCCATTTTCTCACCTATAAAATGTTATCATCTTTCTCCTGTCTGTGAAAAAGTTCTGTGAGCTTCACAATAAACATATAGAGTATTAACCACCATCTGGCATCTTATATTTAAAGATACTGAGCGCTGAGTGGGCCTCAGTCCTGCCTGAGTCCAGGGTGTCTAGAAGGAGCCAGGACTGTGGCTGCCAGCAATGCAGACCCTGTATTCACAACCATTGCTCAACGAGGCGAAATTCAGCTCAAGAGCCACACTGAAAAGTACAAGTCAGGCTTCAAGGAACCAAGCATTTTGTATCAAAGCTCCCAGAGGTGAAGGAGAAGGATTAACCCTTTGAGGACCTTTCCGGACATGTCTGTCTTAGCAATCATGAGAAAGCAGGCAATGAGAAGTGCCTGAAACAATTCAAATAACTAACTGAAAATCAAACTTAGGAAAGTTCGACTTCTAAAGCTGATTACAGGATGACAGAAACACAGAAAAGAACCGAAAGGGTCGTTAATCTAACTTTCCACCTGATGTTTATTTAAATCCCCTTTACAACCCACCCTTCTCTCAGTGGTCATCTGGACTCTCCTCCCATCCTCGGGACCTGGAGGAGCACACTGCCTCTTAAATCAGGCTGACACGGGTCCTAATTCTTGTTGAGCTGGAACTGGCCTCCTAGTAGCTTTCATCCTTATCCCTGGTAAAAAATCCTAAGGACCAGAGAGAACAAGTCTACCCTCTCTTCTACCTGACAGCTCCTCCCGAGTAGTTAGGAGCCAGGCCTTCACCCCACTTTACTTCTCTTCGTCACCGCACGAACTGTAACGGGACTGGGCTTTCTCTTTTCTTATTAACAGCAGAAGATGGAAAGGATGGGGATTTTAGCCCGTTCACAGTGCGCCCCCTGACCTGAGAGCGGGAAGGACCAGGGCGCTCAGCTGCACTTCTGGATTCAGTCCTGACCAAGCACCGCCGCTTTCTGCTGGGGAAGCGCCCGCCGCCGCAGCTCGCGTCCCCGGACGAGGCTCAGGGGAGGAGCCTGCCTCCCTCCAGCCAGCCGCTGGGAGTCTAGGGTCCCGCCGCCCGGGATCAAAACCGGCTTCGTGGGGCCGCGAAGACAGCACTTCCTGCCTGCCGCGTCCGCCGTGCCTCGCAGCAACCCCTCCTCCCGCCGCCCCACGCCCGATTTTATCGCCGAGGCCACCGGTCCCCCGCCTCCTCCGGCAGCTCAGCCGGACGGACTGCCTCCGGGCGGCGCAGCCTTAAGTCCGCACTCGGAGCGCCAAAACCCTGCGGTGGGGTCAGCGGGTGCCGCAGGCCGGAGCGCGTCCCCTGGCGAAGGCCGGGAGCCCCGGAGCCTAGGATGCTGCGGGGGGAGCTTGAACTCCCACTTGGTTCTCTGAAAGTATTTCTCCTGAAGCCTTCAGGGATGTAAGCCGTCAGTTGCATTGAAGCCACCATGCTAAGAAAAAGCACAAACAAGCGGGAAAGATCGAAGGCAGGAGGAGAAGGGGACGACAGAGGATCAGATGGTTGGATGGCATCACCGACTCAATGGACATGAGTTTGAGTAGGCACCGGGAGTTGGTGATGGCCAGGGAAGCCTGGGGTCCTGTAGTCCATCGGGTCGTAAAACGTCGGATACGACTGAGCGACTGAACTGAACTGAACAACTGGGGAGAGATCACGTAAAGAGGCCCTAAGACTCAATAATAAATGAGATATCAGGTCAGACCCCACTGCCTAACCACACCCTACGCCTAGTGAGAGGACTCCTTGGTGCATGCCAGAGATAAATCTTAAGTGGCTCACAGCAACCAAGCTAGACCAGAACTGTTTTCCCCATCTTGGGGAGGCTTTGTGGCCGACCAGTTATGTGTCTAAAGTAAAAGAAAAGAAAATGGAAGAAGGAAAAAAGAAAAAGAAAAGACAACAAACAGTATTTAAATACAACAGGTGACCTTATAGCATGCAAGCAAATAATCTGAAAACTTTAGTATATACTTCTATGCAGAAAGCAATTGTGTTGGATTTTTCTCACTTGCAATAGATGAAAGTCTATTCAAAGTAAGCTTGCCTAACACAGTGATTTGATCTCTCAGCAAGAAGACCTGGGGATTGATAATTACATTTTAGCAAATATTAGTAAAAATTCTTTTGAAGACAACAGTGGACCAAAATCCAAATCGAATTGTTCTTTTTTTTTCTGCAGTACCTCCCCCACATGTGGGATCTTAATTCCCTGACCAGGGATGGAAACTGTGCCCCCTGCACTGGAAATTCTAAGTCTTGACCATTGGACTGCTAGGGAAGTCCCCAAATGAAACTGTTCTAAGAAAATGAAATCCAGGAATTTATTGACTTACATACGTGAAATGTCATAGGATAAAACTTCAGGAATGGCTGGATCTAGGTGCTAAAATGTTATAGTTGGCAAGTTCTCTCTCAGCTTTACTTTCCTTTGTATTGCTTCATTCTTTGTAGTCTTTCCCATGTGAGGAAAACGATGGCCACTGGAAGCCAAAGATGGCCAACAAATTAGCAGTCCTAGATGGAAGAAACTTTCCCTTTCTCAGTTTCAGTAAGAATTCCATGTATTATACTCATTGCCTTAGCAATTCTTTATTACCCAGGGCCATCTTTCACATTCAGCCCCATTTTCTGACTGTGATAACTCAGTATAATAGCATCTAGTAAGCAATGAAACAAACGGGAATTCTTACCCTGGTGGATATGATTCTGAATCATTATTGTTACCTATCATCCTTTGTTTATGCTTATAGCATCTGGAGGGGTGTGCAGGTACCGTTCATTTCCAGAAATAGAGAGTAAAGTGATTATTACCCAACCATGAATATACATGGAGTCACCCTTCAGTTTGTACCAGGGCACCTAGCCCACTGAGTGAGAGATGCTTTATTTGTTGTCTCTCCCTATTCTAGCCTCAGCTTCAGGCTTTTCTACCCCTCTGCTTCATCCTAAGATAGCAGATTCACCCTCAAATCCAACAAGACGGTCTTGGTGTTGGTCTAATTGTAGAGGGGTGTCTGTATCCAGTCCTGACTGTGTTACTGGATAGGTTTGAAGCCTTTTTTTCCCCCTAGATGCTTATTTATTTCTGGCTGTGCTGGGTCTCTGTTGGTGGTTGGACTCTTCTCTAGTTGTGGCGAGCGGGGGCTACTCTCTTGTGGTGCACGAGCTTCTCACTGTGGTGGCTTCTCTTGCAGAGCACGGGCTCTAGGGTGATCAGGCTTCAGTAGTTGCAGCACGTGGGCTCAGTAGTTATGGTGCATGGGCTTTAGACGCCCCACTGCATATGGAATCTTCCTGGACCAGGGATCGAACCTGCGCCCCCCGGCACTGACAGCCGTATTTTTAACCACTGGACCACCAGGCAAGTCCTATTTCTAATCATTTCAACTGGCATTCTATTTAGTCACCAATAGGACTACAGGCAACGTGTTTTCTTTGGTGCTTGGAAGGGGAAAAGGAGACAGCTAACATAATTAGCAATCTGTGGAAAAAAACTGGTTGACAAACCAATTGCCATTCCCCCTTCATTTCCTTGCTCACACCACTCTGGCTTTGTACAAGAAGCTTAGGTGGCCATCTGCTTCAGTGGAGGCCCTTTCCCTCCTCTCTGGAAATGAATCTTAATTAGTCTTAAACCAATCATAGTAATGCAGTTTTCTCTTCCACTGATAGATTAGCAATGGGCATGGGATGCAATTTCAGTCAATGAGGCATGATAGGAGGGCTGTAGGAGGGAGGGTTTCTGGAAATGCTGTCCTTGCTCTTAATAAATGGTACTTGGAAAGATAAAAGGTCCCCTTTCTGCCTCAGGATGGTGTTCTCTGTAGGTGGTAGTTGGATCTAGGGCAGGCATCTTGTAATCACAAGGGGCAGCAGCAAACCCCCTGAGGAGGAAAGGAAAATAAGGCATCAGACCACCTGAGGTTATTCTAGAGACACTTCATTAACCACTCCTGCAGTTGCTTCCCATCCAGATCTCCTGAGAGATAATATATATGGGTTAAGTGATTTTTGAGTTGAGTTTTCTATTACTCATAGATATGTTATTCCTTACATTTCCATACTACTTTGCAGATTTCCACTCCTCCTAAAATGCTTCACTTGATCCTCACAGAAACTCTATGGAGATAGGCAAGATATCTTACAAATAAGGAAAGTGATGCTCAGAGAATAGGGCGGTGGGTGGCCCTACAAGCAGGTTGGTCTGATTTCTAGTCCAGGATTTTCCATCAAACCACATGGCAACTCCAGGTGTGTTGTCCAATACTGAAGGTGGGAGAATTTCTTGGAAAATCCTGGGAAGGGAGAGAAGACACTGCTACTTCACATTTGCCTCAGGTCAGTTCAGAGGAATACTGGCCTTCTCTTTATCCCCAGCTCAGTGTGTACCAAGCTAAAGTTAATAGCTTACATAGCTTACCCTCCAGGGTTTACTGCTTTTGGAAGATCTGATTCATGCATGAATCCTTCTTTATTTCAGGCTCAATGAAAAGTGGAATTCTTTCTTTAGTGCCCTGCTTTACTTGCCAGATTATGTTTGTAATTTTCCCACCAACTTCTTGTATGGAGCTGGCTCGAAAGAACCTTTGAAGCTCCAACATTCTGGCCCCCTGATGTGAAGAGCTGACTCATTGGAAAAGACCTTGATGCTGGGAAAGATTGAGGGCAGGAGAAGGGGATGAGATGGTTGGATGGCATCACTGACTGGATAGACATGAGTTTGAGCAAGCTCTGAGAGTTGGTGATAGACAGGGAAGCCTGGCGTGCTTCGGTCAGTCCACCGGGTTGCAAAAAGTCAGATATGACTGAGTGACTGAACTGAACTGAGCAAGAACCTAGTTTTCTGATACTCATTCAGACCGATCCTGTTTCAAATCCCCCTTCAGTTCTTCTCCAGGACACTCCACACCTCCATCCCAGACTCAGACCTTTTGTATATTTCTCCTATTATGTCCTTGCCTCGATTGTGTCACACATCCTCTTGTTCCCTGGCTCTGTTCTCTCACTGATTCTCATCTTCTATTTTCCCCTTTTTGCTATCTTTCTCGCTTCTCCCCCAACCCTTTTAAAAAATTCCAGTACCTTTCCCTTCTTTCTGGTTCCTGTCTCTCACCAACCTGCCTCTTTCCCCTATCTTTACTTTTCTGAGCTTTTAGTCTACTGTTGATTCTTCTTGACTGGATTCACAGTTTTTAAACTTGGCCAGTTCTCACAATGTCACCCCCAGAAGTTTAATGGAAATCTTTTTTTTTTTAATTTCAGCTTGATTTTATCAGTTCTTAGGTTGATGTTATCAGTAATGCAAAGAGGTAAATTTTCTCTTTAGTAGATCGCTACAGAAATCCAGTTCAAAGAATGTCGGTTAGGTTTTAAAGAGATGTTGTAGAGCACACATACTGTTTGATCAGATAATTAACATTTTAAAAGGAATAACAAGAGAATTCCCTGGTGGTTCAGTGGTTGGGGTCACTGCTTTCACTGCTGTGGGCCCAAGGTCAATCCCTGGCTGTGCAACATGGCCAATAAATAAATAAATAAAAGGAATGACTAGAAATCACTGGGAAGCACTACAAGGCAAAGTGGAAGTGGCGATCACTGCCTGACCTGCTTCTTCCTGCGTCTGTCTTCTTTTGCATGCTGAAGTGTCTCCTCTCTTACAGGATCACAGAATTTTAGGATTGGAAGTCTTAGAAATCAACCCCTTCATTTTGCAGGTGAAGAAACCGAGGCCCAGCTAGGTGGCATGTGTTGCCCACAGTCACAAGGAAATGCAAGATTCCTGATTGGAACCAGGCTGACTTTTTGGTTTGTTTCTGTGTAAAGCCTGGCAGAGTTATTAAAAACCATAAAGAACTAATGAAAAGTACATAGAAGGAAGCAAATCATCACCCCAAATTCAACTTACCGGTGGTTGAATTGTATTAGTAGGTTTTCTATTTCAATAAAATAAGCTCTATCACGAATAATGGACATTTTTTTCGTGCTACATGTAGCTTCTCATTAGATCCTGGATTTAATAAAATCTATAATACTCTAATATTATAATTTTTAAAAAATTATCACATTTTATCTTCATCTTACAGAGGATACTGACTTAACTTGCAGGTCACCTAGATAGTCCACATATTTTTTTTTTTCCTTTAATAAGGTGGATTCAATTTACTCACCATTTGTTAGCATTTTTGCATTTCTAGTTAGAGATTAGGTTGCTACCCAGCTTCTCTCTCCCTTGCTATCTTTGCCAGGTTTTGGTATTGGGATTGTTTGCTTCCCAAACAAGTTGACAAACCTTTGGTGATTTGCTTTCATTAGTCCAAGTTTCAATAAATAAGAACAAACAATTCTAAACTAAGAACGCATTTAACTACTCTAGTAAATTTCCCCGCAGAATCTGGGTCTGTAATGTGAAGTCTTAACTAGCTTAGTCACAGGGGTGGGACCATGTGGGATGTTTGCTATTAAGTATCACTCACATCTTAAAACTTTTGCCTGAGCAACTGTCACGGAGTCTCCCCTTTCTCTAAGTATTAAAAGAAAATCCTGAGGAAAGAAATCTCGAAGATGGCTTCAGTCTGTTTCAACGTAGAATCCAGCCTTGAAACTAAGTTTCTTTAAAAAGAAGTTTTCCTCCCTTCCCAAATCAGCAAAGGGTAACTGGATCCGCGGCCACGTAGGAGCCTCTAGGGGCCCTAAATCCGGAGTCTCTAGGGGTAGGCAGAGATCCGCGGGTTTGCCTGGGCCAGAAGTCTTTCTCTTCTAACTGTAGATCGCAGCCCAATCCCAAAGAGTTCTCGACTTCTCCCTCGGGGACTGGTCCCTTTGAACTTCCAGAAGGCCCGCCTCTTCCCCGGGCTGGCCAGCTCACGGGACAGGACCGGCTCGGGCGGCGCAGGGCTGGCCTGGCGCGCGGCCGCGGCTCCTCCCCTCCCTCGGATGTGGCCGGGGGGCGGGGGGCGGGAGAGAGGGGGTGGCTGCTGCCGCCCGGGGAGAGCCGGGAGTCTTTTCCACGTTTGCAAAGGCCGCCGCACATCCAGGCCCGACCCGCGCCGCCCGAGCTCCGTGCGCCCTCGCGGCTCCCCGCCGCGCCCCCTCCTCTCCTCGCCCCCGATGGCGATCAGAGCCCGGAGTTGGCGGCCCCCGCCGCCGCCGCTGCTCCTGCTGCTTCTCTGGGTGACCGGGCAGGCGGCCCCTGTGGCGGGCCTGGGGCTGGGTTCGGACTCGGAGCTGCAGATTGAGCGGCGCTTCGTGCCCGAGGAGTGTCCGCGCACCGTGCGCAGCGGCGACTTCGTGCGCTACCACTACGTGGGGACGTTCCCCGACGGCCAAAAGTTCGACTCCAGGTACCGCGCCCCGCGCGCCAGCCGGACCTCAGAGGCTGCAGCGCCCGTTTTCCCGCTTCCCGGTCTCCGGACAGGCCTTTCCCTCCCGATGGACCTCCCCCAGCTCCACCCCTCGAACCCGCGCTCCTCCCTTTCCCTCTTCTCACCCCAAAGCTTCCCCGACCCTTCATCCCTTCAGCCTGGGGGATGCGGGGGCCCTGGAGCCTGCCGGCCCTTTTGCTCGCCTGGTGGGCTGGAATCTTCCTGGGACCTTGCGCAGCGGGGTTGGCGCCGATCACCCACTTCTCCGCCCTGCGCAGTAACACGCGCGAAATATTCGTAAAGAGCTAGCCCCCTAGCCGACCCCCGAGAGTAAATGTTAGTGTTCGCCTGTCTGTCTGCCTTGACTGTTCCTTCCGGCCCAGGCCCTTGAGTGTCAAGTCATTCATGCCCCTCAATGCTGATGGTGATGGAGGTGGCGATAGCAGCCGCTAACATTTATGGAGTTGTTACAGTTGTTACAGGATGGTTCTCAGTGCTTTTCATATAACGAATTTATTTAATTCTTAACCACCGTTTTCTGTGTAGGTATTATCATTACCGTTATTTTGCCAGTGAGATAACTTGAGCCCATGGAGGCTGAGAAACTTGTTTAAGCGAGATAGTTTTGAAATCCGAACAATCCTAGTCCAGGATTTGTGCCCATTAACTACCGCCCTCCCCTTATGGCCTTACAAAAAAACTCCCTGGGCAGGAGGTCGTCCAGAGCAAGTCACTCAGCTTTGCCCCATGCCCGGTGTCCACAGTTCCTGCCCTTGAATCTGCAGCGAGATCACAGCTTCCCCAGTTTAGCATTAGGGTTAACAGGCCCCTTCTCCAGCTCCAAGCTGCTCTCCTTCCCCAGACTTTGTTACGGTCCTAGGTCTGTGTCCACACTTCTCTTCGTGAATCACCAGGCTAAGTAAAGAGAACAATTTGTTAGCATCTGCTTTGTGCTTGAGGCGGGGCTAAGCTCATTCCTGAGGTTATCTTTTAAAAGGTACTCTCTGTCTTTTTTGCCTTTTAAAAAATTCCAGACAGTGAGTGTATATACAAAAGCTGGTTAGTATTTGATGTGGCACATAGCAAGCACTGAGAAATATTCATTCTCTTATTGTTTCAGTTGCTTCTTTTTAAAACAGGTTTATTGAGATATAATTTACATTCCATACAATTCACCCATTTAAAGTGTATGATTCATTTTTTTTTTTTTTAGTATATTCACAGTTGTGAAATCATCACAACTCTCTAATTCTAGAATATTTTCCACACTCCAAAAAAAGAAACCCATCAGCAATTACTCCCTTTCCCTCCAGGTCTAGGTAACCACTAATCTGCTTTCTGTCTCTTTATGGAATCTTGCCATTTGCAGCCTTTGGGTTTGGTTTCTTTCACATAAGCTTGGTTCATTTATGCTGTAGCATGTATCAGCTCTTATTCCTATTTATGGCTGTATAATATTCCATATCATTAATTAGCTGATAGGCTTTTGAGTTATTTATACTTTTTGATTATTATGAATAATGATGTTATGAACATTCACATGCAAGGTTTTGTGTGGACGTATGTTTTTTTTTTTTTTTTTTGGACGTATGTTTTCATGTCTTATGGATATAGGCCTAGAAGTGGAACTGCTGGGTCCTATGGTAACTATGTTTAACTTTTTTAGGAACTGCCAAACTTGTTTTCCAATGTGGCTGCACTATTTTACAATCCCACAGCAGTATGTGAGAGTTCCTGGTTCGCCATGTTCTCACCAACACTTGTAATTGTATGCCTTTTTGATTATAGCCGTCCTAGTGGATATGAAATAGTAGGTCATTATGGTTTTGATTCATGAATCTCTAATGGTGAATGATGCCGCACATCTTTTCATGAGTTTATTGGCCATTTGTATATCTTCTTTTGCTTCACCAGTTAGAAAATAGTTAAGACTTTCCTGCTTACGCTGATGTTAATTAATAATTCCCACTGGAACAAATCATCCAATACTTTCTACCCTCTAGAATGGTAGCCACTGTGAGGCAATGTAAAAGTGAAAAGAGAAAGTGTTAGTTGCTCAGTCATGTCCGACTCTTTGCAACCCCATGGATTGTAGCCTGCCAAACTCCACTGTCCATGGAGTTCCCCAGGCAAGAATGTTGCCATTCCCTTCTCCAGGGGATCTTCCTGACCCACAGACAGTGGAAATACAGATGAGCTGTCATCCATTCTGCAAATGTGTATGCAGTGTCTGCCCCTGAGGATGGTGTTCCCTCCCTGCGCTCTGGCTATTGTCCAGACAATTATACACTGTGTTAAGTACAGAAAGAATAATATCACACACTTCTGTCTCTCACATAGAGTTCACAGATAGTTCTTACATTGTGCCTTTACATATATGAACTACACTGAATTCTTTTAACCTCACAATACAATACCATCTCATTACAAATGAAGAAATTGGGGCTCAGAAAGTTCAAGTAATTTACCCAAGATGATAACTACTAAGTGGTGGAGTGGGGCTTTGAATCTAGGCAGTTTAGTGCCAGAGTCTCAAGTTTATATTCTGTAGTCCACTCGTGTGTGATGGAAGAATGGCAAGGAGCTTTGGAACCACCCAGAAAGTTTAACTGTATGTTGTGTGTATTGGTGTGTTTGTGTCTGGTTGTGGGACTGGTCAAGATGGAGTTTTAGGATGTGTAAGTCACTTCACTTGTGTCCGACTCTTTGCTACCCCATGGATTATAGCCCACCAGGCTCCTCTGTCTTTGGGATTTCCCACGAAAGAATATTGGAGTGGGACGCCATTCCCTTCTCCAGGGGATCTTTCGGAGCCAGGGATCAACCTGTCTCCTGCATCTCCTGAGTTAGCAGGTGGGCTCCTTACCACTCGTGCCACCTGGGAAGTTGATGTGTGCCTGTATATGTGCCTGGTTGGGGGCTGGTCAAGATGGAGTTCTGGGACAGCAGGAATAAAATCTGAGCAGGATTAAAATTTACCAGGAGGAACTGAGGGATGAGGGCTGGGGGTGGGGGTGGGGAAGAAAAAGCGAGAGTGGTGGAGGGAAGAGCACATGCAGAGGCCTGGAAGAGGGGCCACGTGGAAGCTGCTTAGTATGGCCTGAGCTTGGAGTGGGAGTAGAAGAGCGACAGGGAGGGAAAAAGAGGAGGCGAAAGGAGGTCAGAGAGACGAGGTCAACTTTTAAGAGCTCTCCTCTGCCTGGCTGTGGAGTTTGGTCTTTGTCTAGGGACAATGGGAAGCCATTGAAGAGTCAGTCCTGGGTGTGAGAGACCAGAACTGCATTTTATTGTACAGAAGTCCCTGTGGTTGCAGTGTAGACGACGGGATGGTGGGAGCAGCATACAGAGTAGGTGATCGATTAACGCGTTTCCTTCTAGGGCCTCCATTCCTTTGGGAATTTATGAATTATATTAGAGCATTCCTTTGCTATTCCTTCACAAAGGGCTTCAGTTCAGTTCAGTTGCTCAGTTGTGTCTGACTCTTTGCGACCCCATGGAGTGCAGCACACCAGGCTTCCCTGTCCGTCACCAAGGGAAGATGCGGTACCTTCTCTGTCCATCACCCTGTACCTTCCCTGTCCATCACCAGGGAAGATGGACAGGCTTCCCTGTCCATCACCAGGGAAGATGGACAGGCTTCCCTGTCCATCACAAAGAGCTTAGGGAAGGAGAAATCTAGGTGCTTTGGGCTTTGGCTGTTAATTTGGAGGTTTGGCCCAGAAGAAAATGATGGCTGTCAGTCTGACCAGAGTCATAAAACACAAAGGGCCTTTCTTTCCACAGAGCATTCTTCCTGCATCTGTGCCTGGCACTTGGGGGCAGTTGGTGTCTTTTCAGCTTATGGGTGTTTGCAGTTGCCAGGAGGCCCCGCCCTTCAGCCCTTGGTCACTGGCTTAGGCATGGTTCCATTTTATTTTGGAGCCTCCTCGGGCTTGTTAGCTTGCTCTATGGGTACTGCTCTAGATTGAAGGAGAAGATGGCAGCTTCCCGCCAGCAGGTTTCTGGGGGGGCTCCTGCTGTCACCCTTCAGGCCTTGGGAGCTCCTTGTCCACCATTCTTGAGTCAGCTTTTGAAGAGTTCCATTGCATTCCAAGTAGTAAGGGACTGAAGTTTAACATGTTCTGTTATCTTTAGCAGGCAAAACCAGCATTCTGGTCACAGCCTTCAGGCCTGTTCTGCAGGTCCCTAAAGTCTATACATTCAGTAAATATTACTGTAGGAACTTCCCTGGTGGTCCAGTGGTTAAGACTCCATGCTCCCAATGCAGGGGGCCCGGGTTCAATTCCTGTGCAGGGAACTAGATCCCACAGTATGCAACTAAGAGTTCACATGTCACAACTAAAGGTTCTGCATCCTGCAATGAAGATTCAGGATCCTGAGTGCTGCAACTAAGACCTGGTGCAGACAAATAAATAAATATTTTTTAAAAAGTAATAATACATATTAGTGTGTGCCCACTATATGCCCTGTTGGGTATTATAGAGTTGTAGATGCTTGGACCCAGTGGTGTTCAAACTGTACAGGCATCAGAATCACCTGGAGAGCTTATTATACACAGTTTCTGATTAGGTAGGTCTGGGATGGGGGCTGAGAATCGTATATCTAACAAGTCCCTAGGTGATGCTGATGGTGTGGTCTAAGACCACATTTCGAGAACCATTGCTCTAAAAGAATCATAAACTCATAATGGAGCTCAGCTTCATTTTATATATTCATTATTCAACAAATATTTGTTGAATACCTACTATTCTAGTTGCTGAGATGTAGGAGACATAAAACAGACAATAGTCCCTGCTTCTGATGGTGGATACATGTTATTTTACATTTGTCCAAATGCATAGAGTATATATCACCAAGAGTGAACCCTGATGTAGAAGCTATGGACTTTCAGTGATATGACATGTCAGTGCAGGTCATTGATTATAACAAATGTACCACTCTAGTGATACACTCTGCTGACAATGGAGGAGGCTGTGTGTATGTGGCATTGGGTGCAGGTAGCGGGTATTTGGGAAATCTCTGTATCTTCCGCTCAATTTTTCTGTGAATTCAAAACTGCTCTAAAGCAAAACAAAAATGAAAAACTGCCCTAAAAGAACAAAATCTAATAAAAATCTGTACCCTCAAGTCAAGGAGTGGGGAGGGCCCAGAAACCCATTCTATCTGGCATAAGGAGAAAAGGAGGGAATTTATTGGAAGGATCTTCCATTCCTCCTGAGGATCCAGAATTGTGAGCAGAGGTGGCTTTCTGCATCTCTCTGAGGGACTGCAGAGGGGCTGACTCCCCTCCCTCCTCCTGCCTGAGAGAGCTCCAGCAGGCTTTCTGTGCCACATACATGACCTCCAGGGTCCAGTAATGCTGACTAACTGGAATCCGTCTCAATTTCACATTCCCAGGATCTCTCCCATTTGATTGGTCCCATTGGGAACCTGTTCTTACCCTCAACCCCCTCACCCTGGCTGTGGCTATAAAGTCAGGTGTTAAGTGAATGTTATCTTATCCTTTCAACAGGATTGGATCTCAGAGAAGAGCCAGAGGGCTGGGCAGTACCTTGGATGGTGTCAGGGTGGATCTAAGGGGCTAAGTGGTGGCAGGAAGACTGGTCAGGTCAGGGCACTCTCTTTTAGGCAGGAAGCGTTTACAGTGTGGATCTAAGGCTCCCCTGGTTGACCCAGTGGTAAAGAATCTGCCTATCAATGCAGAAGACATGGGTTTGATCCTGAATCTGGGAAGATCTCACATGCCTCGGAACAACTAAGCCCGAGCACCACAACTACTGAGTTTGTATTCTAGAACCTGAGAGCCACAACTGCCGAGCCCAAGTACCGCAGTTCCTGAAACCCGCATCCTGCAGAGCCCGTGCCCTGGAACAAGAGAAACCACTGCAACGAGAAACCCTCAGACTGCAATGAAGATTAGCTCCCGCTCCCTGCTACTAGAGAAAAACCTATGCAGCAATGAAGACCCAGCACGGTCAAACATAAATACATAAAATCATTAAAAAAAAATAAAATGTAGATCTATATAGGAAACCTTCCTATGGAAAAGCCACATAAAGAAAGAGAAGCTGCCCAGTACAGTTTTAATAACTGGAGGTAAAGTTCTTCTTTTTCATTCTTCTTAACTGGAGTCTTATGCAGTCACTGGTAGGCTGACTTAATGTCCTCTGTGGCATTAGGACTTCCCTGGTGGTCCAGTGGCTAAGACTCTGTTCGACCTGGGTTTGATTCCTGGTCAGAGAACTAGATCCCACATGCTGCAACTAAATATTCTGTGTGCCACAACTAAGGTCGAAAATCCCAAGTGCCACAACTAAGAGCTGGTGCAGCCAGATAAATAAATAAATGTGTTTTTTTTTTTTTTAAAAAAAAAAACTTAATGGCATTGCTTTTAATTTCATTTGTGCATCATTGCAAGCAGGGATACATTCATATTGATTACTTAAGTTGACTATATTTTACTGAAGGGCTTCCCAGGTGGCTCAATGGGAAAGAATCTGCCTGCCAATGCAAGAGACATGGGTTCCATCATGGGGCTGGGAAGATCCCCGGAGAAGGAAATGGCAACCCACTCTGGTATTCTTGCCGGGGAAATCCTGTGGACTAGACAGAGGAGCCTGACGGACCCCAGTCCATGGGGTCATAAGAGTTGGACATGACTTAGTAATTAAACCACCAACTACTACCGCATTTTACTGGGTTGAGAACTTGTGTGGAAATAAGAATTATTTCTAGAGATCTGGCATTTTAACTTGTGCAGTTGCTTAAAAACAAAAATCTACAATAGCAGTGTAATGATTTGACTTTCTTTTGCAAAGTTTTTCTTTTAATGATATTTTAATGCACCAAAGACTGTCAAAGCCAACCGCTCACAGTTCGAGGTCTGACCATCCATGGAGGTGTGAATAGGTGCGCTATTTCCGTTCCTACTTGCTCCTTTTTTCTCTCTCACCTTGTCTCTCTTCCTCTCATTTTTCCATCTGGGTAGATCATTAATAGCTTGCCTTTCTCCTCTGCCAGGGCTCATTAGCTGCTGGTAAAGATGGTTGTTTGAGGGAGATACTCTTGTTGGAGCGTCTAGGAAGCCCAGAGTCACCTTTGGGAGTAGGAAGTGTGGGGAGCAGGGGTGAGAGGCAGAAACGTCAGATGTGGCCTCCTCACTTCTGAGTTGGGCCCAAGCTCAATGGTGGAATTCCGCCTGGGGAGGGTGTTGAATCTCACCTGCATCATCCCAGGGTTAGGCCATTCAGCTAGGAGATGTTTCTGCTTTTGAGCATTTCATGAGTCTTATTCACCAAAGGCTTGGGCAAGGACCACAGTCCTTGTATCCCAGGTGACCAGAATCTGATAGATTCTGAAATACCAGCAGGTGGTTCCTGTGCCCAGTGGACTGGCTCTTTATTAACTTGTTTCCCTCCTGTTATGAATTCTCAAAATATGGCAGTCTCTTTAATGTTCAAGACAAATTTATTCAGTCTAATGTGAAGCAATGTGAATATAGTTTATAACACTGTATTATATACTTGATGTAAGTATACTGTTTATTAAAAAGGTAAAACTAAATGTCCTTACCACAAAAAGGAAAAGAAGAGACTTCCCTGGTGGTCCAGTGGATAATACTTTGAATTCCTGATGCAGGGGGCCTGTGTTCAATCCCTGGTTGGGGAACTAGATCCTGCATGCCAAAACTAAGACTTGGCACAGTCAAATAAATAAATAAAATTTAAAAAAAGAAAATGGTAACTATGTGAGGTGATGGGTATGTTAATTAGTTTAATTGTGGCAATGATTTCAGTGTACACAACTTAAATATGTACACTTTTTGTCAATTATACCTCAGTAAAGATGTGGCAGGAGTAATGTATCCAGTTGTCATTTGTCTAAACTAAATCTAAAATTGGCATTTAGAGCAAGCTGTCTTTTCCTTTTATCATTGATCAGGGTTTCAGCTCTGCTAACCGTAGGGCCATATTCTCTTCCCTTTTGTAATGGCCATTTTAACTTTGCTTCTGCATCTGAGATCAGAATAATCTCAACCACAGGTAGTGTATGTGTATGTCAATTTTTGGCAAAAAGTTTTTAAATTAATTTAATTTTAAAATCAATGCACATATACTGAGTTTTAAAAGCAGTTAAATAATTTCCATAAAGCTTAAAATTATGCTAAGCTACAGGAGTTGGGAAGGGGCTCGCAGTGAGGTGTAGCTATTCTGAATTCTGACTTTCAAACTCCAAGTTTCCTTCTGCCCTCTTGCTTGTCTTTCACTCTGCAACCTCTGGGCAGCGCACGGCATCTACCTTTGGCCAGATCCCCTTTGGTATACACCTAGATTCTGTTTCTTCCCTTCTACATCAGTTTCTGCTCTTTGTTCCCTTTCCATATTCCAAAATGTTGCCACCTTTTGACAGCAAGGGTCCCTGCACTGGTTTTCTAGGTTCCTTTTAAAAAAGAGACGCTGAGGAGCTTGAGGAAGGAATGAGCTGTAGGGGCTCTTGAGAAAGGAGGGTGTTCAGTTTGCTGTGTGTTCTTTTTAAAGTTCATCCTCACTACAGATTGAAACCTACATTCAGAAATCGAGCTCCAGTGTGGGAGCTTTAAGAACGCAGCCACAGGGGTAGTTAGTTACCTGTCCTGAGGAATAAGCACAGGACGATATGTGTTTGTGTGCAGCAGCTGAGTGAGTTGAAGATGATGGGTGTTAGGTGATGGCTTCTGTCTAGGTGGTCCTTGGGCTAATTATCTTGCAGAGCATCACTGGAGGGTGCTGCAGCCACCCCAATCCCCACTGGGGGCAGAGGAGTGTAGAAGTGTCAGCAATTGAAGGGTCTACAGGATTGAATGATTAGGGGAGAAAAAATAAGCTAGTGGAGAGGAAAGGGGGTGTTGGATGTGCTGGATAATTTCCATTTTAAAATAATGTGGTTTTTTTTTTTTTGGCTACATCCTGTAGCATGTGAGGTCTTAGTTCCCCTATCAGGGATCGAGTCCATGTCGCCTGCATTGGAAGGTGGAGTCTTAACCATCAGGGAAGTCCCATTCTGGATAGTTTCCATTTGCCTTTCTAGGTCCCCCTTCCCCCAGTTCCACTTCTTTTTGCTCTGGGAGGTTGACCTGTATGGACCACGTGTGCATAATATGGGTTATATCAGTGACCCCCTTGTAGTCTGGCTTCTAGTTGGGTTCAGCCAATGGGACATCAGCAGGAGGTCAGAGGGAGTAGAGAGGGTGAGGTGGAGATATTTATTCCTCTGATTTCCTACCTGTACAGTCATCACATGGGCTGTGTTCCTAAACCAAAGGTCCTAGCTTAGCTTCTATCAGGTGTTCTGAGCTCCCCGTCTGTCCCTGGATCCTTCAGGCCTGGGTGTAGCAACAGCACTCCCTACTTGTCCCCAGAGCTACTGCACTGGCCCTTAATGTTTCTCTGCATCCTGCACTCCACGCCCTGGAGCTGTCTACTTTAGGCATATCATCTGTTTCCTGCAGGAACTTGACTGGGGCATCTGCAAAACAGCCAGACACTGGGACAGGCTGAATAAGTGCTAATTCCAGCGGTCGTAGAAATAATTTTCATGACCAACTCCTGGCAGGACCCTGCACATGAATTTGTGCTAGTCGGAGTGATCAGCACAGACTTGCTCAGGACAATTTATTCTTCCCAGATGGTCAGAGTTTTCAGCAGTAGACAAAACTGGCTTTGCATTGTTACTTTCTCATGTATGTGAATTATATATTTTCTTTTGGAAAGGTGTTTTTTGTTTTGGGCATGTTACTTAGGCTGTTATTGGTTAGTCACTAAGTCGTATCTGACTCTTTTGGACCCCACGGACGGTAGTCTGGCAGGCTCCTCTGTCCATGGGATTCTCCAAGCAAGAATACTGGAGTGGGTTGCCATTTCCTTCTCCAGGGATCTTCTTGATTGTTATCAAATGAATAAATTAATGCCGTAAGGCCACACTTGTTTTTATACACCATCTAGGGAGGCTGTGTGCCGGGAGGGTGAAACTTGGACAGTCCTGGGTTCTAACTTTTTTTCTCATTTGGCTAATTTTGTGAGCTTGAGAAATTTTTTCAACTTCAAGGGACCTGAGTATCAGTACTTACTGATACTTAAAGTGTTGTATGAGGATTAAATGAGGTAGTGTATAGAAAACCTTGGGCTTCCCAGGTGGCACTAGTGATAAAAAAAATTGCCCTGCCAATGCAGAAGACATAAGAGATGCCGGTTCAATCCCTGGGTCGGGAAGATCCCCTGGAGAAGGGAATGGCAGTCCACTCCAGTGTTCTTGCCTGGAGAATCCCATGGACAGAGGAGCCTAGTGGGTTACAGTCCATGGAGTCACAAAGAGTGGGACACAACTGAAGCGACTTAGCACATATAGAAAAGCTTAGTTGCCCCTGTGCCTGACACATAATAAATACTCTCTAAATAGTAGTTATTATTAAAAACTCTCATTAATTTTGGGTTCTGTGAATGAAAAATATAAAGTTTCCAGCCTGTGCATTGTTGCTGTTTGCACATGTTCTGTGCCTGGAAAGCTTTTGAAGCCTAAATTCTGGTCCATTGTTAACTTAAACCCTCCAGTTTGATGACGGTTCAGGGTGTGGCAAGATCCCAGCCAAGTGAAATTGGAGAGCTGGCATTCCGAGGGTGGTTGTTTGTTTCCCCTGGAGATAGAGGGTGGAGATATGGAGCCACTTGGGCACAAAGCTGATCATGCGCTTTTGTCCTCTGGCTTGTTAGCCAGAACTTGGACATTTGCTTTCTGTTCACTGGCCTTGGAGAAAAGAAGGCGGTAAAATGGACTATAAAGCTAGGAGGAGAAAGGGAAGGAGGGGACAGATCTGACAAAGCTGCTCTGATGGGTGGTGAGGTGGACCATGCTGCTCTCCCAAGCTGATCATTGGGGAAAATGAGAAAAATGTAGAAGTAATTTACCAAAGAAGGGCAGCATGTCCTAATGAGGTGCATTCCAACAGCTCTTAAGATTTATTATACAAGCACGGTTGTCCCTCGGTATCCGCAGGGGTCAGGTTCCAGGACCCCTTTGGATACCAAAAGCCTCAGATGCTCAAGTTCCGTATATAAAATGGTGTAATATTTGCATGTAACCAAGGCACATCCTCCTGTATACTTTAAATCATTTCTAGATTAATTCTAATACCTGCTGCTGCTGCTAAGTTGCTTCAGTCATGTCCGACTCTGTGTGACCCCATAGACGGCAGCCCACCAGGCTCCCCCGTCCCTGGGATTCTCCAGGCAAGAACACTGGAGTGGGTTGCCATTTCCTTCTCCAATGCATGAAAGTGAAAAGTGAAAGTGAAGTCGCTCAGTCGTGTCTGACTCTTAGTGACCCCATGGACTGTAGCCTACCAGGCTCCTCCGGCCATGGGATTTTCCAGGCAAGAGTACTGGAGTGGGTTACCATTGCCTTCTCCATCTTCTAATACCTAATACAATGTAAATGCTATGTAAATGGTTGCCAATGTTCAACAAATTTAAGTGTTTGCTTTTTGGAACTTTCAGAAATGAAAAAAAAAAAATTTCAATTTCTAGTTGGTTGAATCCATGAAGTGAAAATTGAGGATACAGAGGGCTGACTGTATTCCATGATCATTTGGAAATTGAGAGAATTAAAGAGAAGATCCATTAAGCCACTTGAAATCTCGTACTCATAGATTACTATAGATAATATTTTCATGTTTCACCTTGTAGATTTTTCATATGCATCTATATATGTAAATTCAAAGTGAGATTATTTTATATGTGGCTCTGTAACCTGCTCTTTTCTCTTCACATGTATGTCCTTCTGTGCCAATGAATAAAATCTTAAAAAATTTTTCATTGATGTATAATTAACATGTAGCATTGTATTAGTTTTAGGTAAACAACATAAAGATTTTATATTGGTATATATTGCAAAATGATCACCACAGTAAGTGTAGTTAACATCCATCACCATGCATAGTTATAAAATTTTTTTTCTTATGATAACTTTTAGGATTTTACTTCCTTAGCAACTTTGAATAATGCAATACAGTATTATTAGCTATAGTCACCATTAACTATATTCACTGTACAGTATTTTATTAACTGTAGTTATGTATTGTAATGCTATACATTACATAATTATAGCAGAAATATTTTATTTTTAAATGACCATAGGGAATTTACTATATGTCTTTGTCTTATATCCAACCAGTGCCATACTCTTGGACTTCTAAGTTATTTCCAGCATTTCGTTATTATAAACCAAGCTCTGTAGTTATTTTCTTAAACACAGTATCTAAAACCCTGTGGGTGTCTCTGCCAGTTTATAAGGTACTTGTAGGCAGAGTTCATGCCTTGGAATTTTTTATATTCCCCAAAGCCCCTAAGTAAAGTCTCCTAATTGGCACCCCCTTGTTGCTGCTAAGTTTGGCATTGAAGAGGATGAGAACTTGGATTGTAGCCACGATTCCATTATTTATTTTCCTGCTTCAGGTCATCACCAGTTAGCCTTTAAAACACATTTATTAGTGATTTAAAGATTACTTCAGACTTTCAATCACCTGCAATAATTATGTATAGTAGTACTGGCATAATCCTGAGGTTTTCAGAGCCCTTTTCACATTCTTATACGGATCTTGTGATGGCTATTATTGTCACTCACATTTTGCAGTGGAAGAAACAGATTGAGAGAGTTCAAGTGCCCTTCACGCTACACCACACTGCATCTTTGTTTAATTTAGTGACTTAAAAGAAAAGAAAGGCAAATTAGTAACAGAAACAAAATCAAGGACCTAGAAAATAGACTGGTGGTTGCTAAGGGGAAGTGGGTGGGACAGGGTAGGAGTGGGAGTTTGGAATTAGCAGATGTAAACTGGTGTATATATAGGATGGATAAACAACAAGGTGCTACTGTATAGTACAGGGAACTAGATTCAGCATCCTGTGATAAACCATAATGGAAAAGAAATATGAAAAAGAATATATATCCACATACATATATACATATATATGGGCTTCCCAGGTAGCTCAGTGGTAAAGAATCTGCCTGCCAGTGCAGGAGACACAGAAGACGTGGATTCGATCCCTCTGTTGGGAAGATCCTCTGGAGTAGGAAATGGCAACCTGCTCCAGTATTCTTGCCTGGAAAATTGCAGAGGCAAAATTCCAGGAGCCTGACAGGGTCCATGGGGTCGCAAAGAGTCGGACATGACTGAGCGACTGAGCATGCACACGTGTGTATAACTAAGTCACTTTGCTGCACAGAAGGAATTAACACAGCACTGTAATTCAACTCTGCTTCAATAAAAAATAAATTAGAAAGTAGTATTAATTTGCACATTAGTATCTGTGATATTGCTGTTAGGTACCAATTGCATAGAAATGGAGTAAGTGATTCTTTTTTTAATGGAAGAATTGGTAAGCTATTTTGCCACAAACTTGACATATATATTATTTAAGCCATAATATTTTGAGAACGATCTTTATTTGCTTTACACAGCAGTAAAAATGATATATGTTGTGTGTGTGCAAGTTCAATCACTAAGTCATGTCCAACTCTTTTGTGACCTCCCTGGATTGTAGTTCATCAGGCTCCTCCATCCGTGTAATTTTTCAGGCAACAATACTGGAGTGGGTTGCCATTTCCTACTCTCTCTTTTTTTTTTTTCTAGAGAGAGTTATGCCGATGCTTAACTGACTAGATTTGCTGGCAATATTCAAGGTAATTTAAAAATCCCAACCCTGCAAGTACTGTCCAGTGAAGACATTGCCTGCATCAGTCATGGCTCTGTGGGTTTCTTGCTTGGCAGGGACCTCAGTGTGTCCATGGGTACTTTTTTACAGGTTGGCTTCACTAAGGTTGGCTTATTTATACTCTTCTTCTCTCTCCTTCCCCTTTGGGTCTCCAGCTACGACAGAGACTCCACTTTCAACGTGTTTGTGGGAAAAGGACAGCTGATAGCAGGGATGGATCAAGCTCTGGTTGGGATGTGTGTAAATGAGAGGCGGTTTGTGAAGATCCCTCCAAAGCTGGCCTATGGAAGTGACGGCGTTTGTAAGTGTTTGTTCTGTACTTGTGAAAACATTTGCTGAAACAACGAGAACATTTTCTGGCTCTTCAGTCAGGCAGAATAGAGAGTCTTTGGAAGCTTCAGGGAGCGGAAAATGAGAAGCAGTAAACACTCACAGACGGCTGAAATTTCATCTGCAGTTTATTTATTCTAGATATGAAAGAAGTGTTACTAACACAGGTATACTGAATGTTATTCTTGTTGAGAGGAAATTTTTGGTTTTCCTCTTTTCTTTAAGTTTCACTGGGAGGGAGTTCTCTGCTGGCCTAGTGGTTAGAATCATGGACTTTGCTGTGGTCCAGGTTAAATCCCTGGTTGGGGGACTGAGATCCTACAAGCTGCAGGGTGTGGCCAAAAAAAATTCTTTTTTTTTTTCATTTGGAGGGAACATCACTCATTTTGGAATTGTATGTGACCTCTTGAGCCCTGCTGACTCCCAGGCACCTTGGCAGCATGCTTGGTGTTTCTTTGAAAGGCTGCAGCTTCTCAGTGTGAGCTCTCTTTATTTTATAGCTGGTGTGATCCCCCCAGATTCAGTGCTTCATTTTGATGTGCTTCTGATGGATATTTGGAATTCGGACGATCAGGTTCAGATTCACACTTATTTCAAGCCTCCCAGTTGCCCTCGGACCATCCAGGTATCTGATTTTGTAAGATACCACTACAACGGAACGTTCTTGGATGGCACACTGTTTGATTCGAGGTAAGTCCTGCCATTTGTACTAGTTCCATTGAAATGCCCCTTAGTTCCTTCTGTCGCATCCACTTTTTATGGCCTTGGGAAAACCAGGAATGGGACTTGTTCCCAGCGGCTCTGTGATTGGGAACGAAGGTGCATACCTGCCTTTTCTCCAGGGATGGTTATGAATTCATTGGTCAGCTGAGTTTGAGGTAACAAAAATCTTTTGAAGGATGAGTTGGAGGTGCCCTTGTGGTATGGAACTTCTCCCTTTTCTCATTGGTTTTCAGTCACAATCGCATGAAAACATATGACACCTATGTGGGAATTGGCTGGCTGATTCCTGGAATGGATAAAGGGCTGTTGGGGATGTGTGTGGGAGAAAAACGCATCATCACCATTCCTCCTTTTTTGGCCTACGGAGAAGATGGAGACGGTAAGTCCTTCCCATTCTTCAAGCTACTCTCATCTGTCTTTATTTCTTTTGCAGTGGTTGGTTTAACTTACTGTGTGAAACCCACCAGAACTTTTGGTCCAGACTTGCAGTGTCCAATAGGGTAGCCACCAGCTATATTTAGCTATTTACATTTAAATTAAGTTAAATAAAAATTTAAATTCTGTACCTTGGTCACACTGCCACAGTTCAGGTACTTAAAAGCTACTTGTTGCTGAGAGCTACTGTACAGGACAGGCAGATACGGAGCACTCCAATCACTGCAGGAAGTTCTGGTGGACAGTGCTACTCTAGGTCATCATTTGCTGACTGATGGTTAAGATGCAGAAATCTCCATCTATTCACGGTCATTTTTGTTCTTAAGTAAGCCATCTGTCATTGCCTCAGAAGCTGTAACCTTAGGCACCAACCTCTCCAACCTATGTTTTCCCTTCGGTGAAATGAGATTTGAATTAAACAGTCTAAAGGTTGTAGCCATCAAGGTAGAAATTCAGTTTATGTTGCCAAAATTGTCATTTTTTTTCACTGATTTGTACCTCCTTAATGGGTTTTACCTGTGGCATTAGCTCCATGTGAATAAAATGCAAAGTACTGATATAATTTTAGACGATACATTAATTTGAATTTGTGTCCAGTTTGTAGTTTCACTATGGAGGCAAGTGGTAAACTATTTACTAACTGATAGATAGAAGTTAGTTACTCATATTTGAATTTCAGGCACATTTAATCACACTGACAAGCTGACACAACAATGAGACCTTCAGGCATTTAAACAAACTGATATATGTAGTTAAGAATAGAAATGAGGCATTCCTAGAGGCATTGCAGTGGTTAGGGCTTCAAGCCTCCACTGTAGGAGGCATAGGTTCTATCCCTCATCAGGGAACTAAGATTCCACAAGCCTCTGAGCAGTGTGGCCAGGAAAAAAAAAAAAAGAAAGAAACGAAAATGTGATGCTATTTAAGAAGTTTATTGACAGTGGTACCCAACTTCTAATAACCCCCTAATATAATGTTTTCCAAGCTATGTTTCCAAGCTATCCAGGCATAAATTTAAGTAGGTGAATTATATGGGAATTAAATCTCAATAAAGTTGTAAAGGTCAGTTTTCATTCCAATCCCAAAGAAAGGCAGTGCCAAAGAATGCTCAAACTACCGCACAATTGCACTCATCTCTCATCCTAGCAAAGTAATGCCAAAACTCTCCAAGCCAGGCTTCAACAGTATGTGAACCATGAACTTCTCGTGTTCAAGCTGGATTTAGAAAAGGCAGAGGCACCAGAGATCAAATTGCCAACATTTGCTGGATCATCGAAAAAGCAAGAGAGTTTCAGAAAAACATCTACTTCTGTTTTATTGACTATGCCAAAGCCTTTGACTGTGTGGATCACAACAAACTGTGGAAAATTCTGAAAGAGATGGGAATACCAGACTACCTGAGAAATCTGATTGGGGTCAGGAAGTTAGAACTGGACATGGAACAACAGACTGGTTCCAAACTGGGAAAGGAGTATGTCAAGGCTGTATATTGTCACCCTGCTTACTTAACTTATATGCAGAGTACATCATGAGAAATGCTGGAATGGATGAAGCACAAGCTGGAATCAGGATTGCCAGGAGAAATATCAATATCAGATATGCAGATGATACCACCCTTATGGCAGAAAGGGAAGAAGAATTAAAGAGCCTCTTGATGAAAGTGAAAGAGGAGAGTGAAAAAGTTGGCTTAAAGCTCAACATTCAGAAAACGAAGATCATGGCATCTGGTCCCATCACTTCATGGCAAATAGATGGGGAAACAATGGAAACAGTGACCAACTTTATTTTTGGGGCTCCAAAATCACTGCAGATGGTGATTGCAGCCATGAAATTAAAAGACACTTGCTCCTTGGAAGAAAAGTTATGATCAACCTAGCTGCTGCTAAGTCGCTTCAATCGTGTCTGACCTAGACAGCATATTAAAAAGCAGAGACATTACTTTACCAACAAAGGTCCATCTAGTTAAAGCTATGGTTTTCCAGTAGTCATAGATGGCTGTGAGAGCTGGACTATAAAGAAAGCTGAGTGCCAAAGAATCGATGTTTTTGAACTGTGGTGTTGGAGAAGACTCTTGAGAGTCCCTTGGACTTCAAGGAGATCCAACCAGTACATCCTAAAGGAAATCAGTCCTGAATATTCATTGGAAAGAGTGATACTGAAGCTGAAACTCCAATACTTTGGCCACCTGATTTGAAGAACTGACTTGTTGGAAAAAGCCCTGATGCTGGAAAAGACTGAAGGCTGGAGGAGAAGGGGATGACTGAAGATGAGATGGTTGGATGGCATTACCAACTCAATGGACATGAGTTTGAGTAAACTCCAGGAGTTGATGATGAACAGGGAGACCTGGCCTGCTGCAGTCCACAGGGTTGCAGAGTCGGACACGATTGAGTGACTGAACTGAACTAAAAGTTGTTATAAAAAAGCAAACATTCAGGTAGTACCTAATAATGCTAGAAAAATTTAAACACTAGTGCTTCCCTGGTGGCTCAGACGGTAAAGAGTCTGCCTGCAATGTGGGTTTGATCCCTGGGTAGGAAAATCCCTGGAGAAGGAGATGGCAATCCGCTCCAGTATTCTTGCCTGGAAAATTCCATGGACAGAGGAGCCTGGCAGGCTCAGTCCATGGGGTCACAAAGAGTCAAACACGACTGAACGACAAACATTTTTACTTCACTTTCAGGGTTAAGTGAAACTTTAAGGGGTTCTATTTTCTATTAAATTAAAATATAGAGAAAAGTACAAAAGATTAACATTCTACACACACCCTCCCATACCCCCACCTGCAATTGAGGGATTGATCACACCTGGCATTCCAGAGGCCAAATTGGCAGCCCACTTTCAGCAGACTAGGAAAGGAGATGGGGCCATGGTTCTGCAACAGAGACAGCTGAAGGAGCACAGGCTTGGGATGCCTAGTGGTTCACTTGCCCAGGCCTTCTCCTTTTATGGCATAACAAATGGCAAGTAAGAGTGTTGACGGAAGTGGTTTGTCTCGTAACTAACTTCCTTTTATCCCAGAGTCCTGAGTTTAGAGTTAGGTATTGGTGGATGTTGACCTCTGCAAGAAGAGTTAGTGCCCAATAATTTCTTCATGTGGATTACCTCATTGCACATATTCAATAAATCCTCACTGTCAGAAATATCCAAGAGAAGCAGTACCACCCTGAAATGAGATAGACATGATTTGAGGACTATTTCTATTTTGGATTGTGGGGGGCATTTTTCCCCCCTCTTAGCTAACTTTAGTTTTGTTTATATGTTGTTTTGGATGCATTAAAGGAGTGAATTTTTGCCTCTAAAAAATTAGTTGCGAGTTCCCAGAGAGAGAACAGACTTGTGGTTGCCAAGGGGGAGGGCAGTGGGAAAGGAATGGATGTGGAGTTTGGAATTAGCAGATGGAAACTATTGTGTATGAAATGAAGGGGCAACATGCTTCTACTGTATAGAACAGGGAACTACAATCAATGTCCTGTAGTAAACCATAATGGAAAAGAATAGTCATATATATATATATGACTGAATCACTTTGCTATACAGCAAAACTTACCACATTATAAAACAACTATACTTCAATAAAATGCATTTTTTGAAAATTGACTATGAGTTCCGAAGAACAAGTCTATGTAGTGTTCTCCAGAACCATATCCGAGCTTTGGAATGTCTGCGATTTGCATCTGTACACAAATAGAAGCCCACAGAGGTATGTTTTTGGGTTTGCCTGTGGGTGCATAACCACCCACACAAGGCCTTGATTTGCAAGCACAAGCATAGAAAATGTGGTCACAGTGGTCTCCATGTCATTAATATCGGTTTGCTCCTGTTTCTGAGGAAGCCAGGCTTCAAATTATACCTGTTAGCCCACGATTGGACTCCATAGTGAGACAGAATGTTCCATGGGGAACCACCCAAGACGTGAAAGAACATTTATTTCCTTGGCTTGAAAACTTCAAGGAATGTGTAACACCGATGCTGTGGGTGTTGGATTGTAGTTACAGTACTTCCTAAATCCTGTGTCCTGATTTCATCATCTTACTTCACTCCACTCTAGGGAAAGACATTCCTGGTCAGGCATCTCTGGTGTTTGATGTTGCATTATTGGACCTCCATAACCCTAAGGATGGCATTTCCATTGAGAATAAAGTAGTGCCTGAAAACTGTGAGCGGCGAAGTCAAAGTGGGGACTTTCTCAGGTATCATTACAACGGCACACTCCTGGACGGCACATTCTTTGATTCCAGGTGAGCAAACAAGGGTCCTTCACTGACCAGAACATCTATTAACTACAGTTTACCACTGGTGGGACCATGATCTGTATACTTGTCAGTGCTGATCTGGAGTTAGTATTTTCATCTTCAATATAGATTTGTATTGTTTAATACTGAATTCCTTCAGAGGCTGTTAGAACAGTCTCCCTGGCTCTGTAGGAGATGGGTCTGCAGGAAAGCAGGAGGGCTCATGCTAAGACTCCCACCACCCCTGTAGACTGTGCTCAACTATCCAAGTACAAACCCAGCTCTGAAGTCTGAGATGGGAAGTGACTGGAAGGGAAGTCCAGGCCGTAGGATGGGAAGAGAACAGACCTAGTATCAGACCTGGATTCCAGGCCCTGTATGTGGCGAACTAAGGCATTTAACCTCTCTGAGCTTCAGTTTTTTGCCTGTTGTTAGCTCCTTTCTCAAAGAGATGGTTAGATTAAAGAGAGAAGGTGGGTGGAAGCGCTTTGCAAACTTTGATGACTTATCTGCTGCAGGAACTGTTCGGCTGCATTATGTTCCTCCCATCCTGATACTAATTAGGAGGCTAATTACTGAGCTTGTCATTACTCAGTTTTGTATTGTTTATCAGGCTTAGCTTGCAGTCTTGATCAGGAAACAGGCATTTGGTTTGTGTTGTTTGGAAAACATTCCTTTAGCTTCCTATAGAGCAAACAAGTGGTGACAGCAGTCTTCTTGTCTCTCTGAGGTAAGAGACTTCCTGTTTAATTAGTCATCCGGAAACATTACAGAAGAATTTTTAATGGTATAATTTTATTTGCATAATTCATTTTTCCTGCTCCTAGGATCCCTTCTTTTAAATTTTTCATTTGATTTTTTGGAAAAAGGCAATAGTTACATTGTTCAAAATTAAAACAAAATATGCATTAAGATGGGCTTCTCTGGTGGCTCAGATGGTAGTCTGCCTGCGATGCAGGAGACCCGGGTTCGACTCCTGGGTCGGGAAGATCCCCTGGAGAAGGAAATGGCAATCCACTCCAGCACTCTTGCCTGGAAAATCCCATGGACGGAGAAGCCTGATAGACTACAGTCCATGGGGTCGCAAAGAGTTGGACACGACTGAGCAACTTCACTTTCACATGCATTAAGATAAGTTGTATTAATCATCCCTGCCAACCTTACATTCCCCCTCTCCACAAGCCACTTAGAGTTAACCACTTTTATTAATAAGTTTCTTTTCTTATTCTTCAAATGTGTGGATTTTTTTCTAATGCAGATATAATCAAATGCAATTGTTATATTATTAATATCTTCTCCATTTATAGAATATAGCATATAGAATACTATATGCATACATATATAACATTATGTATTATATATCCATACGTAACATAATGCTATATACTATATGCACTATTCTGCCCCTTGCTCTTTTTCACTTTTGGACTTTTTCCATATTAATGCATCGAGAAAACTCATTTTTTTGTCTGTGTGGTGAATTGGGTGAACATACCATATTTATTTAACCATTCCCCATTGATGACATTGAGTTGTTTTTATTCTTTTTCTATAAAAAAAAATTCAGTGTGTGTGTATGTGGGTGTGTGTGCACATGTGTGTGATTAGTCACATAGGAGCTTGGTTCTGTCTTTCATTCCCTGGAATTATATTTCTAGTTGAAAGGCCATTTTCCTAGTAGATACCAGATTTCTTCCCTTATTAATGGAACCACAGTTTTCTCAGTCAAACAGATTTCCATTTTAGTATACTGGGATCTAACTCATCCTAAAAGCTAAGTATATTCCATTGTAAAGATTTGCCTTAATTTACTAATCAATCCTCATTGTTTTCTACCTTTTGATGTTCTAAGTAGAGCTGCAGTACTTAATTTTGTAGTAAAATCTTAAATAATATAATTGTTTCCTTAGGATAAATGTCTAGAAGAATCTCTAGATCTAAGGTTATGTGTATTTTTACAGCTTTTGATATAACTACCAAGCTATCCTTAAGGAGGGTTTTACATCACTAAGAGTACCCCATTCCCTGCAAACTCAGCAACATTAGGTATCATTTATAAATTATCTTTGCTAATTTATAGGAGAAAAATAGAACTTTATAATTTTAATCTGAATTTCTTTGATTGCTATTAAGGTTGAAATTCTTTCAAATGTTTATTGACTATTTGGATATTTTCTTTTGTGATTTACCTGATTGTGTCTTTTGCCTGTTTTTATATTGAGGATATTGGTATTTGTCCTTTTCTTATTAATTTAGATCTTGATACATTAAAGATATTACCTCTTTTATGGTTGCATATTATTGAAGGCATATTGTTTATTTATTTGCATTTTAATTTTGGTTATTGTGATTTTTGATCTGTTTAAATATAACCTTTTATGTTGTTAAATGCATTCCACATCTACTTTATGGCTTCCTTTATTCTTATGTAAATTCTTTTTATATATATATTCTGTTTTGGATAACTTGCTAAAAGTCTCTCTCCTCGCCTAGGGTATATAAATAGTTACCTGTATTTTCCTCATGCCCTTCTAATTGTTTTTTTTTTATCCTTTAAAATATTCTCTATTAGAATTTTTATTTGAGAAACTATTATGTTCCTATTGTATAAGTGAAACAATACAAAGATATTTAGTAAAATGTAATAATTTCACATCAACCCCTTCCATTTTCACCACTTGAGGCAAATATTAAAAACCTTCCACGGACTCTCTCCATGCTTGTAAACTCTTTCATGTTTAAATCTTTAATACATCTGGAATTTATTGTGGTGTTCACTATGACCATAAGGATCTAAATGTTTTTTTCCAGATGGTTAGCTAGTTTTCCCAACACTATTCAATAACTGTCTTTTCCTCACTCATCTAGAATCTGACATTTATTATGTACTAAATTTTATATACACTTTGAGTCTTGGTCTAGAATTTTTATCCCTTTTCAGTGATCTGGTTATTATTCCTGGGCCACTGTCACACCTTTAGCTACTGTAACTTTTTAATTTGTATGATAGAGAATATTCTTTTTCTCTTTAAACATCATTTTTTTCCTATTAAGTGATACATTGACATGATGTGAAATTCTAGAACTATAAAAGGATAAACAGTGAAGAATTTTCCCCTCTCCTTGACCATCACCTTCCTAGTTCCCCTCTTCACAGGGAACTAGTGTGATGGTTTAAGAGGTCTTCCATTCATATACAATGAAATACAGATAATTATGTAGCGAATCTGCTTCCGGGCTGAGGAGAGTCACTTGATACCGTCATTTCTTCACGCCCTGTGGCTCTGTGGTCCCTGAGGGGTGTCGAGAAGGAAGAGCCCCTCACAGCTCTGCCTTTTCCTCTCCCTGGCCCCACTGCTGGCCATTCTCTCTGAGGCCGTCATCCTGGGGCTGTGTTTGATGACGTGACACTGAGAGTGAACTGGCTCTTTCAGGACAAGCTTTTTGCCACATCTGCGCCGTGTAAGGGTGGGTAATGGGCGCAGATCATCGCAGTTCAGTTTGGTAGCAGACCTGACATAGGAAGTTTTATTATTTTATTCTGGAATCATCAGGCTTTGGGAAATTTATCCCCATTCTCTCCAAACTCATAGTGTAATCAGAACCAGAGAGGTTGGATCTCTCCACTGAACGGAATGCTTGGGTCTCCTGCCAGAGACATTGAGAAAGGCAGGTACTCACCGGGAGGTGGCTTGATGAGCAGCAATTATAGCAGGCCAGGTTCATCCAGGTCCTGGTGGAGATTGGAGAGCTAAACCGCTCTCAGTACATATACTACTTTTCTGGCAGTCCAAATATTCATGTCTCACATAAACAGGTGTTCTCCTCTTTAGAGAAATTCTTAATTTCTTTTTAATTTTTTTCCCTTCTTTGGCTTTCCTTTGAAACTTTATATTAGAGTAATGGAAGACTTTAAACCTTTTAGATAAAACTGTTTACAAGAGCTAACAGAGAAATTCTTAGTTTCTGTTAAGGACCTCTTGATGCTTTTTTCATTGACTAAACATGGTCCCAAAGAGTACAGTCCTGTTTCCATTAGCTACATTTCTGCATGGTTGCTTCTTGTAAGCTGCATCCAATTCAACACCTGACTAAAGCCAAGTGCTGGAGGGCTTCCTTCTGTGAGCGTTTCTGCTGGAAGCAGCTCCCACGCCGTGTGTGGACCCTTGTTCACCATTTCAGGGGAGCATGTTTCCTGGCTTGTCCTCCGGCTCTAGGGTGCACCTCACCTCTGGTCTGGAGGCCTCCACGCTCTGGCTGCTTCAGGTACCTGTTCCACAGCAGTGGCGGCGTCCCTTGTGACCAAGCTCTTTTCCTCTTTCCCAGCTACTCGCGGAACCGCACTTTTGACACGTACATTGGGCAGGGCTACGTGATTCCCGGGATTGATGAAGGTTTACTTGGTGTCTGCATCGGAGAGAAGCTGAGGATCGTGGTCCCCCCTCACCTGGGGTATGGTGAGGAAGGAAGAGGTGAGCTCTGGATGCTTCTAGGGTAAGCTGAGCAGCACTAATTGCTGCTTCCACAGTGCTTGGAATAGGGCCTCTTGAGAGCCAAAGCATAGAAGCTAAGGTCCAGCCTCAGACTTGAATGCTCAAATATAACTCTAGTTTCTAGAGGTGCTCTGGCATTTCTCCTCATTACCCCTGCCCATTTTCCTTTTGGAAAATTTAAAACTACGTCAGAGTTGAAAGAACTGTGCAGTGAACTCCACTTAGAGCCACCAGTTGTTAACATCTTGCTATGTATTTATTTTTTCTGTATGTGTAAAACTATATTTTCTCTTTGTTGAGCTATTTGAAAGTAAATGCCAACTCCCGCTTCTTTTGTTGAAGTATATTTGGCATATATATTGTGTGCATTTAAGGTGTACATGCCATTTTCGTACGTTTATATATTGTAATATGATTGCCATTGTAGTGATAATTAGCACCTCTATCATGGTGTGTGTTCATTCGCTCAGTTGTGTCTGACTCTTTGCAACCCCATGGACTGTATAGGCTGCCAGGTTCCTCTGGCCATGGGATTTCCCAGGCAAGAATACTGGAATGGGTTGCCATTTCCTACTCCAGGAGATCTTCCTGACCTAGGGATCGAACCTGACACAGGGATCAAACCTGAGTCTCCTGCATTAGCAGGGAGATTCTTTACCACTGAGCCACCTGGGAAGCCCTTCTGTCATGGTACATAATTACCATTTTTTGGGGGGGGGCTGGGATAATTGATAATGAACAATGATTGTAATATTGTTGTCTGTATTTGCTATACTGTGCATTATATTTTGGTTTTTGTTTTTAACAACTTTATTGAGATATGCCATAAAATTCACCTATTTTTAGGTATACAACTCAATGACTTTTAGTAAATGTATTGAGATGTACAGTTATCACATTAATTCAGTTTTAGAATATTTGTCACCCAAAGAACAAACTTTTTTAAAAAATCACACAGATAATATATGTTGACTTTAGAAACAGAAAACAGAGCTCATCAACAATAAAAATTTCCCATAATCTCACCAGCCAGGAATAAGCATTATTAATGTGGTAGATGGAATACTGGCCACAAAGACGTCCATGTCCTAATCTGCAGAACATGTGAATATGCTACTTTACATGGTAAAAGAGACTTTGCAGATATAATTAAGGTGAGGGTCTTGAGATGAGGAGGTTATCCTGGATCATCCAGATGGCCTTAATGTACTTCCTAGGATCTTTATAAGAGACTAGAGAGAGGAGAAAATGCTAGGCTGCTGACTGAGAAGCCGGAGGAAGGGGCCACAAGCCGAGGAAGGAGGGTGACCTTGAGAAGCTTGAAAGACGGGGAAACAGATTCTCCCCTGAAACCTCCAAAAGAAACACATCTCTGCCAATAACTTTAGTTTAGACTTTGACCCCTGAGTTATAAGAATACATTTCTATTGTTTTAAGCCACCAAGTTTGTGGTAATTTGTTACAGCAGCATTAGGAAACTAATACAACCATAAAGTGGTTGTATACTTCTATATCTTGAGTATATATGAATCTGTATCGGTAAAAGGAAATACTTATCCGTTTACACTAATAAATACTGACAAAATTGTGATCACCTACACATATTACTTTGTAATTTCTCTTTACCTAATTTTTTGTGAACAATGTTTTATGCCAACAGGTTGCATAGAATTTTAATGGTTGCATACTATTCCAAACCATATTTCCTTTCTTCTTTTCTAATATACCAGAAATTTTGCTAACTTAGGAATAGTTGATGCAGTATTATTTTGCTTTTGTGTTCTTGTTGCTGGCTGGCCTGGCTGGCTGTACACATTCATTTTGTTAACCCTCTTCTGACTTCTCCTACTGTATCTATCATATGGATTTCAGAATTTTCCCAGTAGGGTTTGTTTGAAAGGTCTAAGAAGCCCCAGGTTGGTTGGAAACTAGGGTGTACCATGGAGAAGTATTTTTTCCCCTGACTTAAATTTCTGTTATAAAGACACAAGAAATCACGGCTTACGATCTTAAGATCATTCAACGGGCCTCACTTCCTATCCTGTTTGTCTAGTGTCTTGGTGGTCTATTTTTTTGTATTATGTAAATGTCTGTGCTGTACTAAGTCACTTCAATTGTGTCCAAATCTGTGCAAATCTGTGGACTGCAGCCTTCCAGGCTTCTCTGTCTGTGGGACTCTCTAGGCAAGAATACTTGAGTGGGTTGCTATGCCCTCCTCTGGGATCTTTCTGACCTAGAGATTGAACCCGTGGCTCCTATACCTCCTGCGCTGCAGGTAGATTCTTTACTGCTGAGCCACCAGGGGCCCCATGCAAATATCTACTTCTAGACAAATACATACAGGAATAAACAAATACTTTCAGAGTACCCTGTTTTGTTAGGTCCTTAGAACTAATTCTTCCTTTCCCTAAGAAGAATATGCTGATGGAAAACATTTGATTAAATTAATTTTCTCCTTTTGGCTTTCTCTCAAGTATGAGATAGTTTTACAAAGAATTATATGAAGTTCTGGGAAGCATTTGAAGTCTCATAAATTTTCTGGGCATGAAGCTGCTTCATCCTGAATCATGTGTTGCCACAGAGGGAGGAGCACCCTGGCAGGTAACACCCAGGTGCTCTTGCACAGGATCTGTCTCTGACCTGTTTGTTAACGAGTGCCTCTAGCCTTCTGCAGGATTTGCACAGGACCTAACTTTAATCATGGAGGGAGTGACCTCAGAAGGGTGTCAGGACATAGAGGAAGACTGTAGCTTCCTTACCGTATACCACAGGGTTGGGAATATTTGCAGAAGGAAGAAATGCTGGGCTCTTCATGGGTTCTCCAACTCATCAGCATTTCATTTTGTTGCAGTTATGTTCTCTTACAGGGTTGATGGAGGGGAGGGGCAGGCCTTCTGTAAAGGCTCTGGCCCTTTTTGCTGTCTGCTTTGTTCCATGGGGTTCAGCCCTAACTTTAGAGCATGGATATGTTCCAAACCCTGAAGTGGAGAATAAATTCTACTGCAGGCTTGTGGAAGCATCACTTCCTCAAGGGTTTTCTGCCCCCAATTTCCACATTACCTTTTTTTTTTAATTGGAGGATAATTGTTTTATAATGTTTGTCAGTTTCTGCTGTACAACAGCATGAATCAGCTATTAGGATATATATATCTCCCCCTCTCTTGAGCACATTTTCTTTTAAGCACTCTTTTTCAAAAGTTAAAAGAGAAGCTAATGTTTGACCCATAGTCTCAAAGACTTCTCATGTATGAGCTCATTCAAACTTCAAAACAGTTCTTAGTTAAGAACTCAAGGCCCAAAGAGGTTGAGTCATTTGCCGGAGGCCACAATAGCTAATTAGAATGGAGCTGAATTGGACCCAGGGCTCTTGCTGCCTGTGTCACACGTGGAGGGGAAGAATGCCTTTCCATTAGACTGTGACTTGTTGATACCCATATATGGAGAACTGAGGACTCAGAAGTCCCAGAGCTCTCAGAGGAAACCCATGCTTCCAAGGAGTCGCTGAGCTTCCTTCTGGCCCAAAGTGCCAGTCAGCTTTATTTTGTGTCATCTGTGTCTCTTCTTGAAGAGGCTATCTAGTGGAGAAAATTGACAACTACTTCTCTGTATTGGTTATGGGTTTATTCAGAGAGGAGGCTGGTGCCATAATGAAAAGCTGGCTTTCAAGTTTGCTGGTAATGGGGAGGAAAATCATTTCCTCTACGCTTCTAGGTTCTTCTGGCTGGTCTAAGAATTAAATTGATATGAGACAGATTAACAGGAGAAAATCAAAGTTTAAGGACATGTATATATAGGAGGAATCTAAGGAAACTGAGTAACTCACCAAAATGTTTGAAGCCCTCGCCTTAACATTACTTTTAGCTAAAGACAGAAGAGGATGTTGGGTGTAGTGTTTTCAGACTTCAAAAGGGAGGAAGGTGACTGACCTGGAGAAGGGAAAGCAAGTGTGCCACACAGACATTGGGACCTGAGAGAAATTTTAACTAACAGACTGCTGGTTTCCTCCCTGTCTACACACGTAATTCATACTGTAGTTATCTATGGGGATAGCTCCCCACCTCCCCGACCCCCGAACAGGTCCTCTATCTACATTCTTTAGGCAGTTAAGTAGGAGATAAAAAGGAGGGTTTTTGTTTGAGTCTTTTGGGTCTTGCTCTCAACTTGAAATAATCCACATGTCAAAGAGATGTTTTGGGGTGGTAAATTGTACTTTGGCCACCTCATGTGAAGAGTTGACTCATTGGAAAAGACTCTGATGCTGGGAGGGGTTGGGGGCAGGAGGAGAAGGGGACAACAGAGGATGAGATGGCTGGATGTCATCACTGACTCGATGGACGTGAGTCTGAGTGAACTCTGGGAGTTGGTGATGGACAGGGAGGCCTGGCGTGCTGCGATTCATGGGGTCGCAGAGAGTTGGACACCACTGAGCTGAACTGAACTGAACCCTGGGGAGAAGGGGCCACCGTTTATAGGGGAAACTGCCATCAGGTTGGCTCATCATCAGTTACTAGGGAAACCAGCATCTGGCACAGGCCACCCGTGTAGGCAGTTACTGATTAAGCACTGTGATTAAGAGAACTGGACAGTGATGTGAGTGAAGCAGGAATTGGTCAAACAGAGGCAGTACAGAGAGCAAGAGAACAGCCATCTTGAATGTAGTTTAGTGATACAGTTGGCACAGGGAGGTTAAATTTGCAAGGCAATGGCAACCCACTCCAGTACTCTTGCTTGGAAAATCCCATGGACGGAGAAGCCTGGTAGGCTGTAGTCTATGGGGTCGCGAAGAGTCAGACAGACTGAGCGACTTCACTTTCACTTTTCACTTTCATGCATTGGAGAAGGAAATGGCAACCCACTTCAGTGTTCTTGCCTGAAGAATCCCAGGGATGGTGGAGCCTGGTGGGCTGCCAGGGGGTTGCACAGAGTCGGACATGACTGAAGTGACTTAGCAGCAGCAGCAGCAATGCCATCAGGTCCTTGTCCCTTTCTGGGCTTCATCAGCATGCTTTCTTCAGAGAAGTTAATGGAACTGCTCAAGATGCAGCTTTCTTTTCCATCATTCTCCTATACCAACCATGGCCTGCAGCTTGGTCCTCTTCATGGAGATGTTCAGTCGCTCAGTCGTGTCCAACTCTTTGCGACCCCATGAACTGCAGCACGCCAGGCTTCCCTGTCCTTCAGTATCTCTTGGAATTTGCTCATATTCATGTCTCTTGAGTCAGTGATGCTATCTAACCATTTCATCCTCTGCTGCCCTCTTCTCCTTTTGCCTTCAGTCTTTCCCAGCATCAGGGTCTGTTCCCTGGTTGACTCTTTGCATTAGGTAGTCAACGTACTGGAGCTTCAGCTTCAGCATCAGTCCTTCCAATGAATATTCAGGGTTGATTTCCTTTAGGATGGACTGGTTTGATCTCCTTGCAGTCCAAGGGACTCTCAAGAGTCTTCTCCAGTACCACGATTCGAGGGCTTCCTAAATAGCATCAGCTGCTCACTTACAGACCATTTAGCACAGCATTCCTTAAACTTGGCTGCCCCTTAGAGGGGCAAAACAAAACAACACAAAACCCCTGGGAAACAAAACAGAACAATACTATGCCTGGCACCACTCTTCAGCTGTTCTCAAATGTTGGTGCATATCACAGAAGAGAATCCCCTGACAGCTAAAAGATTACAGAACCAAAGGTGCTGAATGGGAAAAGTCCTGGCCCTTTGTATTTTCACCAAGTTCTCCAGGACATCCTGATAGCACCCAAGACCAAGACAGACCACAGTACTAGATAAGCTAAATCTGAATCTTAGAGGGGCACCCAGGTTATTTTTTTCAGGTCATCATGATTTTTTCTTTTATTCTGTGAGTGTGGTGAATTAATTTTTATTGTGGTAAAATGTACATATTTACCATTTAAACACTTTTTAAAGTTTACAGTTCTGTGCCATTGAATATATTCACAATGCGGTATAACCATCACCATTATTTATACCCAGAACTTTTCCATCATCCCAATCTCCCCATTACCCTCTCTCCCTCCGGCCCATGGGAACCATCATTCTATTTTCTGTCTCCATGAATTTGCTTATTCTAAGTGTCTCATATAATTGAAAACATACAGTATCTGTCTTTCTGTGTCAGAGCATAATGTTTTCAAGGTTCATTCCCAGTCGATTTTAAGGGGTAACCAAGATTGAGAAACCACTGAGATGGCTCCACAGCCACTCACCCCTGTTAATGTGTCCTGTTTCCTGCAGAGAGCTGCCCTTGACTGGTTTCTGAGCATCTTCTTATGGCAGTTTGCAGTACCTGGTTCCTATGGAAAAGATCCTGCCTCCTGTTACTGCTCATGTCAGCAGCTCCCCATCACTAGTGAATATCAGGCACTGTGTTCTGCTGTAGACACACAAGCTCCTCTAATTACACCTTGGTAACTTTGGGCAGGTGTCTAAACCTGTGCCTCGGTTTCCTCATCTGTAGTTTGGGAATATATGATTATAATGAGAACTAAATAAACTAATACATCTAAAGCACTTATAAGAGTGCCTGATACTTAATAAGCACCTACCCATTAAGTATGTGTTAGAGAAAAAGCAGACAAAAAACAGAAAAGTACATGGTGGGAGTTGGAAGATCTGTGGGGTGAGGAGGGGCTGTTGACGTTCACGTATCTCTACTGAATTCTTTTGATAGCTGTGTTATTTTCTTGAACAAGTTATATATGAGTTGGTTTGCCTGTCTGCAAAATGCTAATGAAAATATTATACATTCTTGATTCTAAGTATTACTGTTTACAAATCTTTTACATTTAAATTTTGAAATGATTTGGGAAGTGTGGTTAACAACTGATGCCTCCCTAGAAGCTGTCATTAAATTCATGCAGGAACTGCTCTTCCTGAATTTATGATAATATTTACCCAACAAGGCTGCTGCAGAGATTTAATAAGAGAATGTATGTGAAAATGTAAAGTGTAAAATGGGCTTCCCAGCTGGCGCTAGTGGTAAAGGACCTGCCTGCCATTGCAGGAGATATAAGAGATGTGGGTTCAATCCCAGGGTCAGAAGATCCCCTGGAGGAGAGCACAGCACTCCAGTATTCTTGCCTGGAGTATCCCATGGACAGAGCAGCCTGGCAGGCTATGGTTCATTGGGTCACAAAGAGTCAGACACAACTGAAGTGACTTAGCACACACACACAGTGTAAAACATTATGCACAGATGTGAGATAATGTTCTCAAAAGTGGAAGTGCAGTAACTTTGTGTAGAACAGGACGTGTCATAAAGCACTTTGTGAACTGTTAGGTGTAGTAAATCTTAAGGGGGGAATATGGGCCAGTTTTAGCTAGGTGTTTTCCCCCATGATGCTGATGCTGGGAAAGACCCTGATGCTGGGAAAGATTGAAGGCAGGAGGAGAAGGGGATGATAGAGGATGAGATGGTTGGATAGCATCACCGACTCAATGGACATGAGTGTGAGCAAGTTCCGGGAGTTGGTGATGGACAGGGAAGCCTGGCGTGCTGCAGTCCATTGGGTCGTAAAGAGTCGGACAGAACTCAGCGACTGAACTGAACTTTCCCCTATGAAGTTACTGTTGGTTTTGCTTCTCTTGAGCAGTGGTAGGGCACTAAAGTGATTTTCTTTCTATAACTGATTTTCTTATCTCACCTCTTCTAGCAGGAGCGGGGCAAGTGTTAATTCGGCTGAGCTTTAGTTTTCTCATCTCTGATGAACTTAGCTGTAAGTCTTTCAGGCTTAACCATTCCATGGGGCAGTAGTGCAGTGTCTTGACTTTTAGTCCAAATTGTGCTCCTGACTGTGGCCCCTGGACAAATCTGTGCCTCAGTTTCCCCATCTATAAAACTGAATTAGTTTACATTTTAGCAGCCCTTCTAGCTTTGTTCTTCCAGCATCCCTAGGATTAGGAATACCTGGTGACACGGGGGGTCAGGTGTGCTGCTACTATTCTAATAGCCTGTGTCTGTCCTCTAGGGAACATCCCTGGCTCGGCTGTGCTGGTGTTTGACATCCACGTGATTGACTTTCACAACCCGTCAGACTCCATCAGCATCACCTCCCACTACAAGCCCCCTGACTGCTCAGTGCTGAGTAAAAAAGGGGATTACCTCAAGTATCACTACAATGCCTCACTTCTGGACGGGACCCTGCTGGATTCCACGTAAGGACAGCAGGGATCGGTGGGGTGTGAGCCTGGTGGATAACAGTCGGTATTCCTGTAGCCCCACTTTCCTTTTCCCCAGATACTCATTGAAGGCTTTATTTCCATGCCTTTCGCACTGTGTGTCTTAAATGTACATCACTACTCCGGTACATTGTTCTAAGAGTTCCCTCTGAACGGTCTCATCTCGTCCCCTTGAAACTGTCTGAAAAGATCTTGTAACTACTGTCTTTAGAAACTAACCCACAGATAAAATCCAAGCTCCAGAGTGTCTCTGGAGGCACGTGAGGCTCTCCTGTCAGCTCCGTTCTGCCTCAGCAGTCTCGTCTTCTGCTGAGGCCCGTCTTCCGCCTCCCAGGGGTGCCACGTGCTGTGCTGCAGGATGTGCACTGTGTTCATCCTTCCTTCTGGCCAACTTCCGCCCTGGTCTAAGTGCCTTCCCTTTTCGCAAGGTCTTTGCCTAGTTCCTAGGAAGAATCAACTGTTCTCACTTCTGTAGTCTCATAATGTTTTATGTATTACCTGCCTTTCAGTTGGGGCTTCCCAGGTGGCTCAGCGGTAAAGAATTCGCCTGGAAATGCAGGAGACACAGGAGACACGGGTTCGATCCCTGGGTGGGGAAGATCCCCTGGAGGAGGGAATGGCAACCCACTCCAGTATTCTCACCTGGGAAATCCCATGGACAGTGGAGCCTGGTGGGCTATAGTGCATGGAGTCACTAAGAGTCAGACACAACTTAGAGATTGAGCATGCACACACGCCTTATAGTTGTTTTTGTTTCTATCACTGTTGCTGGTCTGAACACCTTAGATACTCAACATGTTTATTCATCTTTTTACTCCTTACACTTAGCCCAGAACATAACTCAAAGGAAGTATTTTATAAATGTTAATTGAGATGAATCTAAAACTTTATTACTAGGAATCAACAGTGTATACTAGTATCATGCAGGTAAAAAGAGCTTTGCTCCTTATGTATCTGAATCTTTAGATTATCTATGGACGTGAAAGTCGCTCAGTCACGTCCAACTCTGCGACCCCATGGACCGTAGCCTGCCAGACTCCTCTGTCCATGGAGTTCTCCAGGCCAGAATACTAGAGTAGGGATCTGTTCCCTTCTCCAGGGGATCTTCCCAACCCAGAGATCGAACCCAGGTCTCCTGCATTACAGGCGGATTCTTTACCACCTGAGCCAAGGTAATATGGTATTCTCTTTGGGAAGGAAACATTTTCAGCCTTTCTTTGTGTCTCCATATAAGTACATCCATTTTTGTCCTGAGCCTGGCTTAGAATCCTAAGTTTAGTCTTAAAGAGAAAGAACAGCTTCATATAAATATGTGCTACTGCATTTATTCTAGATGGAAAGGGTCTTATCTCCTTCTCACCCATCGCTTTGTCTTCTAGCCTCAGATGACAGAGTGTGGCCGGGTGTGGAGAGCTTGAGGGACATGCTCCTCATTCTCTCTGGTGCTGTGAGACCTAAAGCATTTCATGTATTTCATCAGATCTAAAATATGTTGGTTGTTAGAAGCATCATTTTATGTATCTCAAGAAACTAAGAACGCTGTCAAAAAATAACAACATGACGTCTGTTGTAAGATGTATCCCAAATCAAGAGAAATTAAAATGTGAAAAAATATGCATTATAGAATCAATGAAATATGCTCCTGGAGCCCAGATTTACAGGAGAATCTAGCTTACAACAAACTTCACTGCACTAATGGTTGGAAACTTGTGGAGGACAGTGGGGAAGAAGCATGGCTTGCGTTTGTTCTGGGTTCAGTGAGCTTGTGCATGGGAAAAGGAGGTTAGGACAGCCTGGAAGGCCGATGGCCAGCTGTCATTGCTGGGCTGACGTTCCTATTCTTGTTGGTCCTCCTACAGCTTTGGAAAGGGGAGGTGGGGGTGGGAAATGAACAAAGGAATTTCTTCTTTGGTGGATCAGGATACGCGTCTCTTGTGGGGTGGGGAAATCCGTCTTCCTGCTTCTGAGGCGTGTTTGGCGGATGCACAATATTCTTACAGAGCATGCAGGAGCCACGTGACGCTCCTTCCTCTTCCCAGAGGCTCCATTCTGAACCACTGGAGTCGTCTGTGTCACGTGTACACTGACACGAAAGAGCAGTGTCTGGGCGTCCCTGCGGGTTCTCTTCTGGGCGGAAGTTTCAGAGTAACAGGGTCGTGGGAAGTGCGGCGGGAGAAGGCTTACCTGTGTGTGGGAGGAGCCTCTTCTGGAGGGCGGGGTCTAGCGCCATCTACGTGGGCTCTATTAACAGCTTGGCAGGTGCTGCTGTTGTTGCTCATTGATCGGGACTGGGAGAGTGGGGCCGGAGAGAGGGAACGTGGGTGGAGAGCCAGAGAGGGCTGCCTGTAGGCAGGAAGCAGAAAGCTTGCACCGAATGGGAAGCCGGGAATACACAGAAGGAATGAGGAGAATGTCTGAGACAAAAACTGGCAAATCAAAAATAAAAGTATGACTTGAGGGAAAAGAATGAGCTGGGTTTTCACAGATGACATGTAAAAACAAGTTGCTTGCTTAGAGGGTTCTCTTCATGTGTGTTGAAACTGGCCTCAGAAAAGAATAAACACTTGTTATTTGGTAACTCAATGAGTTCTTGCACATTCTGTACGATTTTGAAACCCAATAGTCCCATGGGAAGTTGCCCAGGGTCCCTGGAGAGAGGCAGTGTGAGGGCGCCTCTGTGCTGCTGACAAAGGAGGGGTTGTGTTGGGGTAGGGCAGAGGACGAGCCCTCCCTCAGGCCTGGGGCCAAGGCATCCAGTGTGCTGGAACTGGCTTTGTTTCCCTTTCAGCCCAGGTAGGACAGATGCAAACGCTGTTTTGGCCCTTCGCCTGCGGGAGGCTAGGAAGCCTGAGAACGGGAGGTACCTTCCTTGTTACCACCTGGTGATGGATATCAAGGGGGCACCAAGAGAGCCAGGAGGCATTTCTTCTTTGGATTTGAAGAATATTCCCATTGTTTGCTTTTAGGAAGTGATAGGAATGCATCAATTTGAAAATAGATTTACTTTCAGTACTGATTGAGGTGACTTCTTTTTGGATTCCCTAGGGATTTGGGGCATCAAGGCTCATGAAAACCGTGGCCCAAGTTAACTGTTATTATTCTGGAGTCATAGAGTGTTATAGGCACAAGCATGTCGCACTCTCAAGGCTGTCCATTTATTGAGTTCTTGATGCTTGCCTTCCTCCGTGCCAAGCATATTATTTGCTATTTAGAATGTCCTCTGTGATAGCTGTTATTATCTCTATTTTATAGATGAGGAAACTGTAAAATTATATTTCTGTCAGATTAAGTGGCAGAACCAGGATTCAGACTCAGGTCTGCTGAATGCAAATCTGGGTCTTAACTACATTACATATTTTTAAAATTTTCATGAAAATTTCTGACTAAAATTTCAGAATACTGACTAAAACTTAGTGACTTAGGTATTTACGCATATACCACTTGTTTTGCCAAATGTTCCTGTAAGGTCTTTTATAGCAAGAGGATTCATTGCAGTATGTCCAAAACTCTCAACCAGTTCCTCAGTCATCTCTTGATTTTCACCTTGAAACTTTTGACGATTGCAGGTTGGTTGTTTTGCAGACTGTCCCTCAGTGTGGGTTTGTGTCCTTATGATTCCACAGGAGTTCTGTATCTTTGGCAGAAAGATCACAGAAGTGACATGTTCTCAGGAAGACATGCTCAACTACCAGTGGCTTGATGGCCTAATCAGAGATTCTTCTGTTTCATTTTCAGGTGGAATTTAGGCAAAACGTATAACATCGTTTTAGGATTTGGACAGGTCGTGTTGGGAATGGATATGGGTCTCAGAGAGATGTGCGTTGGAGAGAAGCGGACTGTGATCATTCCGCCCCACCTGGGCTACGGCGAGGCTGGCGTGGGTGAGTCTGTAACAGGAGTAAAAGGCGTCTGGGACATGGTCATTGTTTGTATTTTGTGCTTTTTGAGGTTCTAATACAATATGCTTCTTCCATTTAAAACCCCAACCCAGAAAATCTGTGGTTTTTATTCAAGTCTTTAGCATTTTCGTTTCAAACCCCTGTGAATTTGGTGTGAGTGCCATGTTAATGGGATTAAGCAGGAGTTTCTGTGAAAAAACAAAAAACAAAAAACCCTTGACTCTTCAAACCCATGTGTGGGAAATGTCACTGAAAGGGGTTCCCAGGTGAGCTAGGTGTTTCCTTGGGAAACTCTTTCCTGGGACAGTGGAATGCTAAATCTATAAGCTATCTAAGAAGATTTCCTTGTGGAAAAGATTGGTGTCAAGTTCTGGAAATACTAGTGGTATGTTGCTCTCACAGCTATTATGGTTTGATTCTGATTTTGGCTAAAATGAACCCTCCTCACGGAGTTCGGTCAGAACCCCTTCTTTTTCAGTTCTTGTACTTCTGCTGTCTGGAGATGGAGTAGATGGGAAGTGCTAATTTACAGAAGTGATAGGCACTTTGGATTGATTTTTTCAAAATTTTTAAATAATTGGAGAAGATATACTCTATGCTATTTTCCCCAATCAGAAAAAACACTTAAAAAAATGTATCCTATAAGACTATACTCCCATGACATATAATTGCAATATATAATTTAAAATAATGCACATTATATTTATTTATAGTCACATACTTATAAGTTATTTTGGGCCCATACTATATATACTGTTCTAGAATTTGTGTTTACAAATCATATCATGGCTCATGATTTTAAGGCATAATGTATTATTCTTAAAGTTCCATGGTTAAATTTATTCAAAAGTTCTACCATTGTAGTCTCTGCTAGTTGCTTTTAAACTTCTTTTCACCAAGACACAGTAAGAATTACATTTTATCTCCCAATTAGTGTTATGCATAAGCATACAAATTATACCTCGTGTATGGATACATATGGGCTTCCCTGGTGGCTCAGTGGTAAAGAACCCACCAGCCAGTGCAGCAGCTGAGGGTTTCATCCCTGCTCTGGGAAGATCCTCTGGAGAAAGGAATGGCAACCCACTCCAGTATTCTTGCCTAGAGAACCCCACGGATACAAGAGTCTGGTGGGCTACAGTCCATGGGGTCACAAAGAGTTGAACATGACTTAATGATTGAGCAACAACAATAATACGTATAGATTTAGTTTTATATGATTAAGTTTCATAAAATAGTATTTATCCTTTCTATGTATAATGTACTCTGATTTTATTCTATCCTTAATTTAAAAAAACGTTGGTCACCATTCTTTAAATTGATTTGAGACTCACTACCTACAGTTTGCAAAACCCACTTGCTGAGGCTGAACTTTTTTGCTGTCCCAAGAAATGCCTCCATCCATGAGGCAGCCAGAGCCTGGGTGCTGGGGCAGGGGGCAGAGGGGCATGCTTGCTGCCTTGTCGTTAACGCCACCTCCACCCCTGTCCTGTGGCAGATGGAGAAGTGCCCGGCAGTGCCGTGCTGGTGTTTGACATAGAGCTGCTGGAGCTCGTGGCTGGCCTGCCAGAGGGGTACATGTTCGTATGGAACGGTGAGGTGTCAGCCAACCTCTTTGAAGAGATTGACAAGGATGGTGATGGAGAAGTCCTCCTGGAAGAGGTAACTGACCTTGTTGAATAGAAGTGGGGCCCAAGGAGCTCAGGGAAACTCCCTGGGCTGGGGCACCCATTCTGAATGTGAACCCACTCAGAGTGTGGATACCACTGCTTGCTCCTTGTGATCTGTAAACTGCATGCTCGTGTGTTAGGCGCTTGCGCACACACACCAAGTCCTCTAAGTCGAAGCTCACAGTTCCTCTTTGAAGAAACTGAGGCCCTGAGAAGTTCAGGGGTTGATTCCATGGCTCACAGATCTGGACTCAGTTCTTTGTTCCTGGGTGCTCACTGCGGCCTGCATGGTGCTAAGTGTTTTTCACATATATTATCTTGCTTGGCCCTCATGACAGCCATGTAATCACCCCTATTTTTCAGAAGAAAACAACTGTGCACAGAGAAGGTGAATGACTTGCTCAAGTTTGCACAGCTGTCCAGTGGTTTGTAGATGTCTCGATCATCTAGATCCTATGTTGTTTCTCCTGTATGAGACACCCCTTTGTGGAGCTGGGCAAGAGAGTGTCTTGTCGCAGCTCTGGGGAGTTTCAGGTCTCTGCCTGTTCCCATCTCCTTGTTCAAGGACGTGGCTCCAGCCTCCTCCCCTTCTCTCTTCTATCATCCACATTTTCCCAACTACTGGACCATTCCCATTAGCTTAAGAGCATGCTGCTGTTTTCCCTTATTAATGCATCTTTCCATTTCTTTTATTTATTTATTTTTTTGCTGTCTTTACAGCAGAAGCCTCAAGAGTTGTCTGTCCTTCCTGCTTCCAATTCCTTTCCTCCTAATCTCTTTTACACCCAGTCCTGTTGGGTTTTCGTCCTCCACACCACTGAACTTGGTTTCTTGCTCAGGCACTGAACCTGATGGTCAGTTCTCAAGCTTACTTTAGCACAGCTGTTTCCTTTTTGAGACGCCTTCTTTTCCTGGCTTCCGCCTCACAGTTTCTCCAGGTTCCTTCTGCCTCACTGGTAGCTGCTTCTCCCAGGGCTTTTCAGAGTGGAGGGCCCCAGGCTAAGTCCTGAACTTTGCTCTCCTCCCCACTGATGTCATCCTTTGGTGACCTTCTCCTGTCCTAAGGTTTTATCGTCTTCATCCTGTTGGCTTCCAGTCTGGCAGCTCCGGGCCTGTCTTCTGTCCTCTTCACACTAAGGTATCAGCTGCCCACTTGACCCTGTCATTCACTGAACCCCCAGTATCCACCCCCCAAACTTGCTTCACCCAAAGCCTTTCCCATCTCATTCGATGACAGCATTTCCCTTCCAGTTGCTCAGGTGAGAACACCCAGTCATCTCTCCTCTCTTCCTCTCACAGGCTAGATTAAATCCATCAGGAAATTATTCTAGCTGTTTCTTGAAAATATACCCAGAACGTGACCACTTCTCACCACCTCCGCTCCATAGTACCTCAATCCAGTGTCCGTCACCTCCCGCTTGGACCTCTGCAGAGGTCTTCCTGCTCACACCCTTGCCCCTCACAGCAGCCAGAGTGGTCCTTCTAAAACGTGAGTTGGAACAGGGCCCGCTTCATCTCAGAACTCTGCAGAAGGCTCCTGTCAGGCAGCATCCCGCAGGCCCAAATCCTTATAGTTGTCCAGCCTGGAGACTGCAGAAAGAGCCTGGAGTGGTGACAGAGACATCAACAACTTATTGAACAGGGATCTTCCATGTCTGCAGCAAAGGTCCTGCCCCCACAGTGTATGGCAGATAGGACATAGCAGGAATCTTTACTACCTGGGGGAGAAGGAGGCTACCATTAATAGGGGAATTAATGTCAGGTTGGCTCATCAGTTACCAAGGAAACCAGAAGCTAGGACACGACCCTCAAAGGCCCTCAGGTTAAGACCATCATGAGGGCAGATATTTCCCTTTAATAAGCTAGCAGGTGGAGCTGTTTTGGCATAAAGAGGAGAGCAATCACTAGCTGGGGCAGGGTTTCTTGTGAGTAGGGTGTAGGGGAAGCAAGGGCTGGCCGAGCAGTAAGAGAACAGCTGTATTTGTTGGCTTAACCATACATCCCTTTATCTTCAAAGTCTTTACAGTGGCCCCACAAGGGCCCCACAAGGCCCTCCGCCACCTGCTCACTGTCCTGTCCTTCCATCGACTCTCCCTTTGCTGGGCTGTAAACGCACTGGGCATGTGTCCACCTGGGGCCTGTGCACCGGCTGTTCTCTGCTCAGCGGACATTTCCCCTAGGTAACTGTTCCCTCGCTTCCTTTAAGCCTCCATACACACTTCTCTTTAGCACTGTGCTTTGACCCTGACCACCAAATTGATACTTAAACCAATTCCCCTTGCTGTACTCTTGATCTTCCTGACTTGGCTCACTTTCCTTTTTCTGGAGCATTTTATTTTCTAACTTAATATGTAGTTTACTTACCTTTTAAATGTTCCTTTTTTAGTGTTTGCATAGTATTCTAAATGTCTCTTTTTAATAGTGTATCTTTTCCACTAGTGTATGCTAGAATTACAAGAGCAGGATGTTTTGTTTATTGATGAATCTTTAGGCTCTAGAATGCTACTCAGCATATAGTAGACAGTAGATTTTTATTGTATGAATGAATGAATTTTCAGAGGCAAGGATGATTAGGGGATCAGCCGTAGGTAGAAAACTAAGTGTTGATTTAGGCAAACAGGATAGTTCCAGTGACTGCTAGGTACTGGCTGCCTGGAACCTAAGCACTCCTATAGTCATTTTGTCCAAGGTTTTTAACCTGCATCCAGAGGTTAAAAGCCATCCCCAGTGGCTCAGAGGTAAAGAATCTGCTTGCAGTGCAGGTGATGCAGGAGATACCGGTTCTACCTCTGGGTCAGGAAGATTCCCTGGAGGAGGGCATGGCAACCCACTCCAGTATTCTTGCCTAGAGAATCGCATGGACAGAGGAGCCTGGTGGGCTACAGTCCATGGGGTCGCAGAGTTGGACGCAATTGAAGTGACTGAGCACGTGTGCTGGAGGAAAAAAATCGAGATCATATAGCTCAGAAGATTTTGTCTGTTCTGCTGGCTCAGACTCAAATTCCAACCCCACTGTCCCAGGACCGCCTTGTTCAGGCTCCAGCTTGGTGTCTTTGGCTACCCTGTCTCATGGTCTGTACTGCCCCTTTCTCTCCAGTTCTCAGAGTACATTCATGCCCAGGTGGCATCTGGAAAAGGGAAACTCGCTCCTGGATTCGATGCTGAGATGATCGTGAAGAATATGTTCACCAACCAGGACCGAAATGGAGATGGGAAGGTCACGGCTGAGGAATTTAAACTCAAAGACCAGGAGACAAAACACGATGAACTCTAAACCTGACATGAGCCACTTGCATGATACCAAGCCCCCTGTTGTGGCAGAATGTGCACTGAGGGTGCGAGGGTCTCTCAGAAGAGGAATGGTCAGCAAGTAGTAGGTGGGTCACATAGCACCTGGGACATGCATCGGGGTGGGTTGATATACATGGTGAGAATTTTAGGCTGATGCCAGTGATACTAAATAGAATCAGTGCAGGGGCCTTACCATGGGTGGTATAGAATATTGAAAATGCTGCATTGTCAGCTATTGTTTTGTGAGCCTTCTGGGTAGGTGGTTTGTTATTAAAGGAAAATAGCATCATATAGAAGTTGTAATCATCTTGGAGGGAACAGAGGAAAATGTGTCTGGGATATCTACATAAAGAGGGTTAAAAATGTTAACTTGCTGGTGTTTTCAAAATGTTCTCCAGGTGGCTAGAAAAGAGAGGGCAGGCCCCAGCAGCATTCCCAGATAGCCCCAGGAAACTTCTTAGCAGCCTGTATAAGACCTGGTAATGCCCAGTCTCCACCATGCCTACACACACACAAAACTTCTTAGCAGCCTGTACAAGACCTGGTAATGACCAGTCTCCACCATGCCTACACACACACACACACACACACACACACACCCCTGGTAATGCCCAGTCTCCACCATGCCCCCCCTCCACACCCCTCTGATAATGCCAAGTCTCCACCATGCCTACACACACACACACACACACACACACACATACACACACACACCCCTCTGATAATGCCGAGTCTCCACCATGCCTACACACATACACGAAACTTCTTAGCAGCCTGTTCAAGACCTGGTAATGCCCGGTTTCCACCATGCCTACACATACACACATACTTTTCTGGTTAATTACATCCCACGTTGTTGTGGTCCTCCTATTGGCCAGGTAACTTGGAGGTTAAAAAGAAAATCAGTGGACCAAACATAAGGCATGTTGTACCATGAGAATTTGATTCTGCATTTGTCATGTAAGATTGTTTGCTTTACTCTTTCTATTCCCATCACTCTATCCCATAGCACCCTCTCTTCCCACCCTGAATCCTTTGATCAGATAGATACAAGTAGGGCTGACGGCTCAGCCACACTCGAGTTATCTCACTGTAGCCAAGACAGAAATGTCATCCCAACAGGTGAGCATAAACAAAGTGATGTATTTCTGTCACCCCTCTGTCTGGAGAGGGAAGTGCCCTAAGGCCTGGGGGCCTCTCTCTGTGTAGGACACTGTGCCTGCTGACCTGTCCTCATGTTATGCAGTAACCACCTTGCTGCCTATGTCCCCTCATGGCGGTGGCACTCACCCTGAAGTAACCAATGATTTTCCTTTTGAAGTGACTTTGACTAATTTAAACTATTTTGTACTGATGTAGCCGAGATAGTTCCTGAAAATGCTGTGCACTCATTCAGTGGAACAAATGTTGGAAAATGAATTTTTCATATATAAAATATTGAATTATCAGGTTTTGTGTTTTATTTGAAGGCTCATTTCCCCCATAAGAATACACCATGCCTCCAGAATCCCCTTGGTTAAAAACTCAGCAGTGGAAAGAAGTGGAAGATCGCTGTACAGTAGAAAGAGGGTGTATCTGTCAGGGTCTTGGCTGGAAACATACACTCAAGTGGGACTTCTGAAGAGAAGCGAATGAAAGGACTCTACACGAGTGTGGTGGGGTAGGGCGGGGTGGTGCAGTAGGGATGCCGAGGTACCCATGGCCGCTGTTGGGCATCAACAGTAGGAAGCTGTTCTAATGTTGGGACTGAAGGATCGGGGGAGCCTAGGTGGGGCTGCCTGGTAGGAGTGGGTGGAAGGACACAGCCACCCCCAGAACCGTGGCTGGCAGTGGGCAGAGTGGTGAGAGAGGAAACACTCATCTTCTCTGTCCTGCTCCCATCAGCTGAAGCCAATCTGAAGCCAGAGGGCAAAGAGCTCAGGGGCTGGTGTTCTGAGATCAGTGTTTTGGGATACAGGGGAAGGTGCAGAATGGCTCTGGTAGGGGTTGGGGTGGAAAAATAACTGGCATATTTAGAGAGAAAAACTACATAGTTTTTAAAGAGCAAATGTTCTGCTTTACTCTTTTTTTAAAAAAAATATTTGGCTGCATCAGGTCTTAGTGGCAGCCCACGGCCTCTCTAGTTATGGCACACAATTCAGTTGCTCTGTGGCACATGGGATCTTAGTTCCCCACCTAGGATCAAACCTCCGTCCTCTGCATTGCATGGTAGACTTGCAACTACTGGACCACCAGGGAAGTCCCTGTTTTACTCTTTGCAGAGGCAACTTCAGGGATTCTGTGTGCTTTTGGGAGGGGAGATGCCCACGGCCTTCCTGGCTCCCGCCGCCATTGTCATTAATGTTCCTTAACCCTCTTCTGTGGAGCAGTCACGCAGCTTTTCCATTTAACAGAATTCCTTGCGTGCACTAGATAGGTTAATGATCTGTTGAACTGAATTGCCCTTTGGAATGCATTTGATTTGTAACATCTTTATACTCATATGTTCATGGAGATGAATCTCTTGTGCTTATTCTTTACCCTAGATCTCTAGCTGGTTCTGTTTGAATTTCTTCACTGGCTATTTTCTACAGTAGCAGGTTGGCTGAATAAAAAATAAGTTTCTCTGGGGAAGTTAAGGACTGTGAGCCTTAGAGCTTCAAGAATGGAAGGAAACTTTAGCTGCTATTTGTTTTTGTGTTTAAACTGCCTGCCTGACAGCTGACCTGAAACACTGGTCTTTCTGGCCTTTAGATTCAGACTGAAATACTGGCTCTTCTTGGGTCTTTGTCTTATTGGCTTTTACTTTTTAGCTTTATTGAGGTGTAATTTAAAAAACTGTTTAAGACATTCGAAGGGTGTGTTATGATTTGACATAAATATACATTGTGAAAAGATTCCCATCAACTTAAATTAACATATACATCACATTTTTTTAGAGAACATTTAACTTCTACTGTTAGCAAATTTCAACTATATGATAGTGCTATCAACTATAGTCACCATGATATACATTGGATTCACAGACCTTATTTATCTTACAGATGAAAGTTTGCATCCTTTTATTTCCCCCACCCTGGTAATCACCGTTTTTTCTCTGACTTCAACTAGGCCCTGGTAATCACCGTTTTTTCTCTGACTTCAACTTTTTTATTTTTCTGTATCTACATATATAAATGATACCATGCAGTATTTAGCTTTCTAAATCTAGCTTATTGAGTGCCGCCTGGCACTTCCATTCTTTCCGTTGCTAACGGAACATATGTCATTTTGTCAGGGAAGTTGGCCTGACTGCAAAATTATATGTAAGCACTTTAATATCAGGTTTCTAGGAACAGAAACCTGGCTTTCTTTGAAGCCTTCTTCCCTTGGATCTCTGAAGTCTTTAATAAACTAAGAATGCTACTCCCAATTATTTACTCCTATTTGTGGATATTATTAAAATAGTGTTTGGCACTGTGTGGTCATCCTTAGTGTTGGAATTTCAGTAGTTTAGGGGAGTTCCTTGCAGCTTACAGTGGCCCTATTTAAATGTCATTTAAATACAGACAAGATTTACATTACTCAAATTTTCTTCTCTGGGCTTACAGTATCATCTGTACATTTCACAGGCATCCCAAACTCAGTTTGTCCAAAACAGAGTGTATATTCCCACTCCCTTCCCATCACCGCCCATCCAAGCCTGTGCTCCTCTCGTTCTCTTGTACCCATTTGCTCAGACCAGATACTTGGGAGCACCCTATTCTCTCACCCTACACATTTAATCCCACAGCAAGTCTTGACATTTCTAAATTGGTAGTGGCTAGAAGAGGCTGTAGAGACTGTTCTCATGGCTTTCATTTTAAAGGGAGGTGACTGACTGAGCAGTGACAAGAAAGCAGGTCAGAACTTCAGTATTCTTTACACTTATACCACACAGTGTGCTTGTTTGTGGATGCATATTGTAAACTCCTTTGGAAAATAGCCAATATGGCAAGCTCTAATAGCAAACACAGGAGTAAAGAGCTATCATTTGATAAGGGAGTCCCAATGCAAGGAGATCCAACCAGTCCATTCTAAAGATCAGTCCTGGGTGTTTTTTGGAAGGAATGATGCTAAAGCTGAAACTCTAGTACTTTGGCCACCTCATGCAAAAGTTGACTCACTGGGAAAGACTCTGATGCTGGGAGGGATTGGGGGCAGGAGGACACGGGGACGACAGAGGATGAGATGGCTGGATGGCATCACTGACTCGATGGATGTGAGTCTGATTGAACTCCGGGAGTTGGTGATGGACAGGGAGGCCTGGCGTGCTGCGATTCATGGGGTCGCAGAGTCGGACACCACTGAGCGACTGAACTGGATTTTTTCCATGTGAAAAAGTCCTCCAGGTAACTGACACTCCACCCTGCCTCCATGCCATGGGCTTCCCAGGTGGCACTAGTGGTAAAGAACCTGCCTGCCAATGCAGGAGACATAAGAGACTGGGTTCAATCCCTGGGCGGGGAAGATCCCCTGGAGGAGGGCATGGTAACCCACTCCAGTATTCTTGCCTGGAGAATCTCATGGACAAAGAAACCTAGTGGGCTACATTCCATGGAGTCACAGAGTAGGACACGACTGAAGCGACTTAGCATGTACGCATATGCCATGCTATCTGCTTTAAAGCAAGAAGCTTGTTTTTGAGTTCCATTCTGGAAATACCTAAGTGGGGACAGTCTACTTTCTGCCACTGTGTGCTTTGTTTCATTGTTTATTATAAAAAAAGAGAGAAGCAGTGATGGAGAATACAGATGGGATGCAGGAGAAAGGTTTGCATCACAAGACCTTGCCTCTCTACCACATATGACTGGACTAGGCATTACTGCCCATACTGGATATCAGAACTAGCTGGACATGCTTTGTCTGTATCATGGCTCAGATGCTAAGGACACCAACTAGTTGCTCACAGACTGCAGTTCAAGGGCTAGGGTCAGGATCAAATTTATCACAATGGCAAGACTTAGCCTTGTGTAAACCAATTACAGGGCAACCAAAATTTGGAATGGGAAGTCAGGCTGCAGAGAAGCACACTGGTTCCAAATGCTGAAGTACGCTATTTTAGTCACCATGAGACCCAGCAACATTTTGTTTTCTGCCTATGGCTGTTTCTGAAACACTTAGACGTACAACAAAGTACTTCTTTTACTAATATTTTTACAGGGGGAAAACAATTTTCCCAGGCCCCACTATTTTCTGAAGGGCAAATTAAATTTCCTCTGTAAAAATCTTTTTTACTCTTATAGTGTATAAATCTGAAAATAACCTAAGTAGGCACTATGACAAAGACATTAGGATTCATGTATCACACATACATGCAAGAAAATCATGGCAGGCTTTGCTAATGAATAATAATAGTCTTGACAGAGTTACAAAGGCTTTTCATTTCATGTTTATCATCAGTGCTTTGATACAGAACATTCTGTAATAATTAGTGACATGTCGATACCAATGGATATTTTTCAAACATCAAGTGCCAATATTTTTTGGTAAATACTGATTTTTACCAAACAAAAGAACTAAACATAAGTTTTAGGAGATGATTAATACCATCAGCGTAATTCACCCAAATTATAAAAATGACAACACTTAAAATCATGCACATTATTTCATCATTTCATAAAACTTTTAAAACTTCTACAAACTTTCCCAATGTAAAAAGATTCCTCGAAAATGTCATAGTAACATTAAGCTACAAAAGTCACTCTGGAAATGTAGGGAGTTATTTTTCCAATTTTAGCTCTAAGAATTTTTTAAAATCTGTTAAAAAATATATAGTGAGGAGTGTGTTGAGAGAGGTGGAGAAATAGGAACTTCCAGTTGATGGATTCAACAAATCTGAAAATACTTCAGTAATACAGAGGAAAAACTTCAAGAGCAAGAATATATTATAAATAAAAAGTCTTTTAGCCAGATGAACAGATGAGCAGCTCTTTCATCAGTTGCACCTATGGGTGAGAGGTCTTCTTGAAGGATGGTTGTTTATAGAATCTTCTGTAAGATAGAGTTGGCTACATCCAGTGATTCATCTTTTACTAGAACAATATCATAAGAGTCCATGTACTTTTCTAAAAGCTCATCCACCTAATCAACAATAAAAAAAAATCACAAAAATTAATATGCAGCGAGGAGAAGTAAATAATCTCAGTATAAATCTCACTATTACATCAAATCTTTTGGGTAAAATGTAGTAACTTAATTTGTTTTCGTAAAAGCTTTGATATGAAGAAATACTTAAAAATTTTTTTTAATTCATTGACATAGAAAGTTTCCATACAGTGGTTTTTCTTCCAAAATGATTTCTCTCTAGCCCAATGGTTCTCAACTGGGGAGAGAGTGCCCAAGGAATATTTGGCAATATCTAGAGACATTTTTGATTCTCCTGATTAGGGAATGATACCAGTTTCCAGTGGGGAAAGGCCAGAGATGCCTCACTGAGAAGGTATACTCTCCCTGCCCACCAAGACCTACAGCATGCATATGTGCATGTCAGGTCCTTTAATCATCATCAAAGTAAAGGGGCAAAGAGCAACTGAAATGTCTTTAAAATAACTACTTTCTCAGGTACCTGTGGTAACAACTTTCTACAAGTTTCATCCTAAGTTTTTTCCCTTAGAATTAAATGACAGATCTGTATACTTACTCTATCATTTAGATACCCAATTTTCAGGATGTGTTCCACATTGGCTACTCCATCTGCCATTTTTAAGTCCCCTTGGGAGTCTCCCAGGAGAATTATGTTGCTATTGTTTTTTAGTTGATTGAAATATTCTGTATTCTTCAAGGAACCATCATGTTTGTTAAACACATGAATTAGTTCTCCTTTAAATCCTTTGAGCAGCCCCTGTTAAAAATATAAATCCTTTGAAAGAATAGGTTCTGCAAGTTCTACTTTTTGTATTTTCACGTTCATGATAGGTAAGAAGGGCTCTGAGAAGTTAGTGAGTTTCTAGAGACCACTTTAAATGTTAAACACAATGTGCCAAAAACCCAGTTTTTACTTTTCATTTGTTTCCCACCCAAACGGTTTCATTTTAGGTTTATCATAATATATTGTCTTTCTTAGAATACCAGACCACCTAATCTGCCTCTTGAGAAATCTGTATGCAGGCCAGGAAGCAACAGTTAAAACTGGACATGGAACAACAGACTGGTTCCAAATAGGAAAAGGAGTAGGTCAAGGCTGTATATTGTTATCCTGCTTATTTAACTTATATGCAGAGTACATCATGAGAAACGCTGGACTGGAAGAAACACAAGCTGGAATCTAGATTGCCAGGAGAAATATCAATAACCTCAGATATGCAGATGACACCACCCTTATGGCAGAAAGTGAAGAGGAGCTAAAAAGCTTCTTGATGAAAGTGAAAGAGGAGAGTGAAAAAGTTGGCTTAAAGCTCAACATTCAGAAAATGAAGATCATGGCACCTGGTCCCATCACTTCATGGGAAATAGATGGGGAAACAGTAGAAACAGTGTCAGACTTTATTTTTGGGGCTCCAAAATCACTGCAGATGGTGATTGCAGCCATGAAATTAAAAGACACTTACTCCTTGGAAGAAAAGTTACGACCAACCTAGATAGTATATTCAAAAGCAGAGACATTACTTTGCCGAGTAAGGTCCGTCTAGTCAAGGCTATGGTTTTTCCTGTGGTCATGTATGGATGTGAGAGTTGGACTGTGAAGAAGGCTGAGCGCCGAAGAATTGATGCTTTTGAACTGTGGTGTTGGAGAAGACTCTTGAGAGTCCCTTGGACTGCAAGGAGATCCAACCAGTCCATTCTGAAGGAGATCAACCCTGGGATTTCTTTGGAAGGAATGATGCTAAAGCTGAAGCTCCAGTACTTTGGCCACCTCATGCGAAGAGCTGACTCATTGGCAAAGACTCTGATGCTGGGAGGGATTGGGGGCAGGAGGAGAAGGGGACGACAGAAGGTGAGATGGCTGGATGGCATCAGGGACTCGATGGACATGAGTCTGAGTGAACTCCAGGAGTTGGTGATGGACAGGGAGGCCTGGCGTGCTGTGATTCATGGGGTCGCAAAGAGTTGGACACGACTGAGTGACTGAACTGAACTGAACTAGAACTCACTCAATAACATCAGTTCTAACTCACTTTTTCTCTATCTATAAATATTAAATGTTCAGAATTGCTGCATTAAATTTAAAAAAGTTTTACTAATTATTAGATTGCAGCTTCAGGAACAAAGTTTAAGAAGGGTATATTACTTTTAAAATATGGACACAGACATACCCGTGGAGAGATAAGTCCCATAGAAGGCCCACTAACTTGGCCTAATTTAACGAATATATAATATACTAAACAGTAAATTAAAATGTATTTATGTGATTAAAATATTTTCTGATATTAAAATTATGAAGAATGATTTGATATTCTTACATTGTCATCAAAATCCATGAAGTTGGACACTACTTTGACATTTGGGTAATATACACCAGCTTGACGGATAACCTCCTCCAGCACATCACCGATACCAGCCGAAAATATGAACACAGGAATACCGTATTGTTGCAGCTTATCAAAGAAATTCTCATATCCTTCCCTGTAAGATGGAGGTGGGAATTGAGTGTTAAAGAGCAAGATATATCTCCTTTTCACCTAGACATTAAAAAAGTGAAATAGTTCTACTTGGTTCTATGGCTCATTTATATTCTCATTTCAAAATACTACCCAAGAGGGCTGTTATTGATGTCTATGATGATACTAATACAAGTTTTTCAATCTGGTTAAATTTTTATCCTACTTTCAATAAATTCTAAGTACAAACTAGATGATTTTAGACTTACTTGGAATGTGGACATAAATCTACAGTTCACTATGTATACCATTTAACAGCACCTTGAACCACACCTTGAAAAACCCACAAACGGTGAGCTAGAAGACCTCCTGCTTGTCATCTTGTTCATCTATTCCCTATTATAGGAAAAGCAGAGTGGCAGGAACTCAGCTGTATTCTCTTACATCTGGCATCTCTCTTACCTAAGATCTGGCAGCTACAGGTAATGTCTTGATCTTAAAATCAAAACTTATTTCACTCTTAATGGACTATAGAATTAAGCTGCCTACAAAGGAATACTTACTATCTGTCCTCACACTCTTTATGACAATTTAATGCTTTCCTCCTTAGAAGCAGATCACCTTGAAAATGTAGTATCATCAAAAAAGAAAAAAATAGCATCATCATATTTGCCTATCGAGTTGAAAAATTTTAAGAGGTGGTAAAGAGTACTGAAATTAGCTTAAAAATGTTTATATAATTCATGATTACAAATGTTTTTATTATCTGCTAAAACATATTCACCCTTCCTGGAAATAGTAGTTTTCAAGGGAGTCTGAGAATTCAGAAAACAGATCATGTAACAGAAGCAATTATAAGCTTAAAATCCTTTTCAAGTTGATTTATAAATTTTCCTTTCATAATCATGTCTTTCAAAAGTATTTTGCTAAAATATTTCAAAATGATTTTGGTTTCATAAATTTTTTAGTCTTGAAATTACCTGTTATTCTAAATTCCTTATCTCACCAAGTAGCATATTTTGGATATGTTTTTATATATAATTGTTATAGATTATCTTAATTAAAAAACACACGTGAATAAATATATGACAATATTTCAAGACTGTAGACAATTAACAACAAAACATCTGAGAAACTTACTTGAGCATAATGTCAGATTCTTCCACAATTTCTTTAAGTTTGGCTTTCGGTAAAGCCTGTTCAACAAGCAAACTATGTGATTTAGTATACCTGGAAAGTATAAAGAGAATGTCAAATTATCAAAGAAAAGGAGAATATCAATTAAGGCAAATTAAGACTATTATCAGATCATTGAAAAATCAAGAGAGTTCCAGAAAAACATCTATTTCTGCTTTATTGACTATGCCAAAGCCTTTGACTGTGTGGATCACAACAAACTGTGGAAAATTCTTAAAGAGATGGGAATACCAGACCACCTGACCTGCCTCTTAAAAATCTATATGCAGGTCAGGAAGCAACAGTTAGAACTGAACATGGAACAACAGACTGGTTCCAAATAGGAAAAAGAGTACGTCAAGGCTGTATATTGTCACCCTGCTTATTTAACTTATATGCAGAGTACATCATGAGACATGCTGGGCTGGAAGAAGCACAAGTTGGAATCAAGAATGCCAGGAGAAATATCAGATATGCAGATGATACCACCCTTATAGCAGAAAGTAAAGATGAAAGTAAAAGAGGAGAGTGAAAAAGTTGGATAAAGCTCAACATTCAGAAAACTTCTGGTCCCATCACTTCATGGCAAATAGATGGGGAAACAGTGGAAACAGTGGCTGACATTTTTTTGGGCTTCAAAATCACTGCAGATGGTGATTGCAGCCATGAAATTAAAAGACGCTTACTCCTTGGAAGGAAAGTTATGACCAACCTAGACAGCATATTCAAAAGCAGAGATGTTACTTTGCCAGCAAAGGTCCATCTAGTCAAGGCTATGGCTTTTCCTGTGGTCATGTATGGATGTGAGAGTTGGACTGTGAAGAAAGCTGAGCGCCAAAGAATTGATGCTTTTGAACTGTGGTGTTGGAGAAGACTCCTGAGAGTCCCTTGGACTGCAAGGAGATCCAACCAGTCCATCCTAAAGGAGATCAGTCCTGGGTGTTCACTGGAAGGACTGATGTTGAAGCTGAAACTCCAGTACTTTGGCCACCTGATATGAAGAGCTGATTCATTTGAAAAGACCCTGATGCTGGGAAGGGTTGAGGGCAGGAGGAGAAGGGGACGACAGAGGATGAGATGGTTGAATGGCATCACCAACTCAATGGACTTGAGTTTGGGTAAACTCCAGGAGTTGGTGATGGACAGGGAGGCCTGGCATGCTGCGGTTCATGGGGTTGCAGAGTCAGACATGACTGAGCAACTGAAATGAACTGAACTGAAGACTGTTACCTTTATTAAAAATGTTCTTCCACATGAGAAAATAAGTACTTCATTCATTGTAATTTTGAATTTAAATTTTAGAGATTTAAGTTCATCACTAATGAATGTTTACCCCATGTGTCCAAAATGTAATATGCATGTTCTTATCAGATTTCCCAGTTCTCAAACTCTGGTTTAGTTTTAATATGTTAATTAGATAATGAAAAGATACTAGTTGTAAATCTTTCTTTAGTCTACAGAGAAGAACTGAATTGAAGCTAGGAAGGCATAATCATTTCTCTGATGGCGGTAAGAATGAATAGCAAATGAATGAAAAAATAGCATTTTTTCCCACCTGTTTGTGATCTAAATTTTCATGAGTAGACTAAATTGCCTAGTGAGAAAGAGAAAATTCTTGCTATGGAAAGTTTTATATATAGGTGCTCTGTAATTACATAAAACCACCTTAATTACAGCATCTCAGTATAATAAGCCTTCAGAAGCTCTCTAGCTGATATCTAAAAATCCATCTATAATATTCCCAGGTGACCCTCTTCTCTGCATCAGCTCCCATCTTTTTAGTGAGCTCATTCTCCCAAGGAAGCTTATACCATTGCTAGAAAAGTCTAATTGCTGAACAGTCCTTTCTTTCATCATGTTGAAATAAGTTGGTATAAGCCTTCCAAGTCTAGATTCAAGTCTTTTTGTGGACAGGCAAGTAAAGTAAGTCTAATCTCTTTTCAGTGCTTCATACCATAGACACTGATTAAGTGTGCAAGGTATTCAGGTTAGGTAATGAGATTATGAAGACCAGTAACATCATTCCTGTTATCTTAAGACTCCAAAACCATAAGTTGTTGCCTCTCAAATCAAAGCATCATCTCTATTCCTTGAAATCTTGCTCAAATGGGGTGGCTTAGTGGACTCCTATGACACAGACTAAGTTTGTCAACATTTCTTTTAATAGCATTCTCCCCGGACTCAACACAATGCTTTCGCTGTGATTTGCTTGGAATACTGCAATTTCAATTAATATGACCAACATCAGAGGCACATTTCTCAGTAACTATGTCACCTGCTGGCTCCAATTGAGTTCAGAGTTAACTTAAATCCTAATTCTTTTTCTTTGCACATTCAGTCACATATACTTTAAAAAATCGTTTTTAATTTAATGCTTCAGGGTATGATTTTAAATTTATTTCCACTGATCTTCATCTTAAAACAAATTCTAGATTGCTGCAGTGATTAGAGAATCAGAGTTCATGCTGTCATATTTAATCATTGCTCTAACTCACTGGCTAATTGATGAATCTATTTATGTACAGTACAGGGGAAAAATAAACCATTAGTTGTAACTGTAATGTTATTTTATATTTTTAACCCTCCCATCACCCAATACACACTTACCATTCTACTATATAAGGGTACTTCTCTTCTATAGTAAGAACAGGATCAACTTCAATAGCATAATATTTTTCCTTTAGTTGCAGTAACTAGAAATAAGTAAATAATTTAATCATTAAGATTACAGAGTTGTCATTAAGCTGCTTAGTCTAATAGAAAACAAAACAATGTAAACAAATGTTTTCTGCACACTGCTTTATATGGTGAAGATCATGCCTAACCAATGCATATATCCACTGAAGTGATCTCTGTTGATCTTAGTTTACATGTAACTAAATGGCAACCTACTCCAGTATTCTTGCCTGGAAAATCCCACGGACAGAGGAGCGTGGTAGGCTACAGTCCATGGGGTCGCAAAGATTGGACATGACTGAGCAACTTCACTTTCACTTTCAAACCATATCTACAAGAAGTTACCTTACTTTCAGGTCAGTAATTCAGTGATCTGAAATAATCAAATTATCACTACAAAAAAATCTTTTGTTCTCCTATGTAGGTATTAAATTTGATTCATATTTGGAGTCTTATTTGTTAAAACAGACATAGGTAGATACCTACTCAAGGAAAACAGAGAACTGAGGCAGTTTCCTATCAATTTAAGGGAACAAAATACATAAAACCACAATACTTTTTTATTTTTTTGCTTGCAAGGCTTGTGGATCTTAGTTCTCCGACCCGGGACTAAACCTGTGCTCCTACCATTGGAAGCACAGAATCCTAACCATTGGACCACCAGGAAATTTCCATCACAATATTTTTGTTTTAATTCTCCAGTTAATGTAAGGACATCAGACTATTTTGGTAATCAGTTTAAAAGTTTCTCATGAAAGTTTCATTATTAAAAAGTTATTGTTAATTTTTTTGTTAAAATAAGTTGGAAGGATATAACCCATACAATAAGCCTAAGATCTATTGAGTGTTTACTCTGCCAGATATGACTATAAGAACTTTTGCATCTATTCTTGTTCATGTGAATGAACCTGAAAAAATTCTTAGCAAAAAGGATAATGATGTCTTTGAGTAACCCTGGATTACAGTTAGTCTTTACCTTTTCTCGACATTCATCTGTGATTAGCTTACAGTTGTCAATGACATCTAAGGAAAGAAAGCAAACTAGGCATTAAAAAAATACTCTGAACTATATGCAATATCCAGGGATAAACCATAACGGAAAACAATAATAAAAAGAATACATATATGTGTATCACTGAGTACTTTGCTGTGGAGAAGTAATTAACATAACACTGTGAATCAACTGTACTTCAGTTAAAAGATAAAAAAAGAAAAGAAATACTCTGATTGATGCTACCAGTAATATAAATAACCTACTATTGTTAACTTAAATGCCAGGTCAAGAAGCATGATTATTACAACTTCTGGTCTTAGTGTTATAATCCACATGGCATTCCTAGAAAATCTAATGATTTTAAAATCTAAAATCTTAGATCTAGAGCTTTTCCCCAACATTTGGGATTACTTAGTTAGAAATTTTCCAGAGAAAAATTATTGGGCCAAAGGGTGCAATTTTTAGTGGTTTTTAAAATAAATTTATCAATGATTTCTCAAATTACACATGTTCCAACAGTAAGTAAGAGAGGACTAATATCTCTGGTTGCAGGTTGAGGAGTATTATTTTAAAAATTCACTTCCAAGTTTGGAAAACAAAAAAGGTATATTATTCCAGCAATACATTTTAAGTTGCTATTTATTTAGTAACTCACTCTTTAACTTATCAATGACACAAAAATTTAGTAACATTCCTAGAAAACACAAAGTATTTGATAAATCTGTTTCTTTAGGCTACTTCAAAGTTTAAATTCATTTAAATATTTCCTGAATAAATAGACCACATTTGGAGAGAAAATTTCAAAAGTCTTCATTCCTCTTGCAACCAAAACTGTACAGGAAAATAGCCATTTATGTAACATGGGGAAGACAAATCCTCAAAATATAATAAAAAAAAGAAGGCCCCTCTCACTTTCAATGTCCATAAAGAAGGAAAAATCACAAGCAATCTCAGATAACACAGGTTAAAAAAGGAACTTAATGATTACTTTTGTGAATCTATTTATGAATGCCACACTTACTATGACATGATGGGCATCTTTTCCCTTTGTAGGAAAATCGACTCAGTGTCATATCAAAGTCTGTTATTATCTGTAAGAAAAGGGGGAAAGGCTTATGAAATCACAGCCACCAAGGCCAGACACTTAATGCACATTTTCTAGACGAATGAAACTCCTCCAGAGTGTTCTGTCCCTGCCCTCCACTGGAGGTTATTCTGTCTACACTGAATTTCCTAAAGTAGTTCATATGTCAAGTCTTGAGAATTTCCTTAACTACAGGGTGAAGTTAAGGTACTTAAGGTGAAGTTACTTCACCCTGTAGAACTTACCTTAAGTACCCCAGCACAGTCACCAAATAAAATCTGACTAATCAGTATAGGAATTTGAAACTGCAGGTAATATGGTTACTATTTCCAGTAGCAATAAAACATTGCACAATTTCAACCTACTTGGTCAATGTACAAAAGTGCAGTGGAAATAAACTATGCCATGCTTCTAGTTATTGAAACTGTACATTCTTGATTTAATTTGTCTATTTAAATAAACTAAACCAATGAATGAATGAATAATACACAGCAGTAGTTTACCAGCTCTTGAAACTTAGGAGACTGGGCTGAATATTTTTTTCAGAAATGTTTAAAAAAGGGAGTAAGTTTTTAGTGAATATCCAGATTATTTAACTTACATGTAAAACATTCCTTTAAAAAAAGAATTAGAAAAATTAGCTATCTCCTAATAGTTACACATTACTTTGACTACTATGATTTATTATATTAAAAGAACACCTTAAAACTGTCCACATTTTAAAGATTATTCATATTGTTAATCAATTTACTTAAGATGGTTTAATACTTAATGCATAGCACTAGTTAGCTGAGCACTTAATATTAAAGAAAAACTAAAATTATCTCAAGGTTATTAACTTTTGTTTCCAGTGGGGTATTCTGCATATTTTAGACCATTCCAGATACATCTCTTAGATTTTACATTCCAAAAGGACAGGGAAAGCTTGTCTATCTAAAGCTTTCTTTATTCAGATCGTAGCAAGACATAAAATCAATGAGTCTGCTTGAACATGAAAAATAGAAGTTTAATGCTAAAGGCTTCTAGATAATGATTCACCTGAAGTTTAGCAGCTCCTCCTTTGATAAGACCACAGATAATTTCTTCTACTCTTGTAGGGTTCTTGATGTGAACTGAACTTTTCTGAATTTCTGGCATCTAAGAATCAAATAAATGAATTAACTATTTTAAATTTCTTTTTCCCCAGGTTTCTTTGATACCAAGCAGAGTAATATAAAAAGCTTATATTATTTAAAGATGTAAAAGTGTTGAGGCATTATTTTAAAAAAAGCAAACCATCATAACAAATTGCCATTTATCTAGCCAAAAAATTTTAAAGCACATCAGTTATTTCCATCTAGAAGATTAAGACAAAACTACATTTGAAATACATGATCAGAAAATGCAATTTTTCTAATTATAAAAGTCATGCATGTTCACAACAGAAAAAAACAGAAGTATAAAAAAGAAAAATTGCTTGTAATTCTACTCCCCAAAGCTAAACAAGTAAGCATTTTAATGTTTTCCATTGTTTTCATTTCTATGATTGCAACATGCATGTATATGCACATAGTTTATCTCATTCACATTATATACTTTTGCATCTGGCTTTCTGAAATTAATATCAATGTATTTAATTTGAAAGGCTGCTTCAAGATCTTTACTCCTTTATTGTACTATATCCCCCCAAACTTCATTGTTCTTGACATAAATTTTACAATGGATTTATTCCAAATTAAGATCACTACTAAATATTAGACCACCTGGGCTGAGGCTGCTACTTAGGCTGGTTTATGCAGGCTTTAGTTTTGCTCAACAGTTTAACATTATGTATATAGCTTATTTTTTCTACCATGTCACAGAGAGAATGAAACTGATCAGAGTAAAATTAGTACCAGCATGGTGCACTTATAGCACAAGAAGACTGGGGGGAGAAAACTATGAATCATTTAATAGTCAGCTCCAAGTATAAAAAGACCATAACTGAACCTCAAATTAAGATTCTACAGTGGCTTGTATCCAGTAAACTTTATTTTATATTCTATTATTATATGTGTGCTATTTCCAATATTAACATATTTCATGTGTGTTATGGACAGTTATGAAAAATTCCCCAGGCCTTGTATCTCGGCTGTAAGAGAATCTGACCAGGTAAATCTGTTAGGTTCCATGCTGTCCCTACATAATGGACAAAATCAGAAAATCAGAAAAAAGTTAACATGTCTTCCTGAGATTGGAGGATGAATACAGAAGTGGACAGAAAACAGAAGTAGGAACATTAAATTTTTCTTCATGAATGAAAGACCTGAATTTATAATACACTTAATTTCAAAAAGCCATATTTAAATAGGGTAGAAGGGTAACCTGCAATACAATTAACCTCCATACAGTGATCCTTTTAACTTAAATGGACTTTAAAGTGTTTCAAAAGAATAAATGTTATTTAAATCATCTAAATAAATGCAAGGAGATCAAACCAGTCAATCCTAAAGGAAATCTGTCCTGAATATTCACTGGAAGGACTGATGCTGACGCTGAAACTCCAAAATTTTGGCCACCGGATGTGAAAAACTGACTCCTTGGAAAATACCCTGATCCTGGGAAAGATTGAAGGCAGGAGGAGAAGGGGACAACAGAGGATGAGATGGTTAGATGGCATCACTGACTCAATGGACATGAGTCTGAGCAAGCTCCAGGAGTTGGTGATGAACAGGGAAGCCTGGTGTGCTGCAGTCCATGGGGTTCCAAAGAGTAGGACACGATTGAGCGACTGAACTGAACTGAAATAAATCACTATTTATTTTATTGTGATTTTTTTAAACAGATGAGAAAAATCAAGAGGCACTTGCTCCTATATTCCTTTTTTTTCATTCATTAACACCCATTCGTTTTATAAATACTTACCATGTGTCTACTTTGTGTCAGACATAAGAAACTAGGGATATGATACTCATACTGTTTTCCTGTTGGATTTTAGGAATTACTGCTGTCACTTCTGATGCTCCCTTACAAACACCTTAGTGAGTAAATTGATCCCCTAATCAAATTCTGCTCTTACATCTGCCTTAACTGGAAGATCCATAATAAACAGCATATGTTTTATTCAATAACTAACCCATTACTGAAAGCAACAGAGGGTATATGTCACTTACTCTATTTTCAGCAAAAAAATGAGAAATTTTGTTTCAGTGTGTCCATACTAAGGAAGATGTCCTGCCTCAAGCAAATCACATCCTACAATACATTTGATTCTAAAAAGCCATATTTAAACAGGACTTCTAATCTGGCTGGTTTCTACTAGGCTATCAACTATTAGATTGGTTTATTTTACAGTGAAAAGAAAGAGAACCAGTGGCTAGAGGAGTTCATATGCCTGCTTCTGCACAACATATAACCATTCATTTTCAGATAAATGAGTAGTGAATACCCAAACAGTACCACAGTGAAATAAGACTGATGAAGACAGATGAAAGGGCAGCTGTTGTTTCCAGAGAACACAAGAGGGCGGAGGACACAGGTGTAAGAAATATAAAAATTATGTTTGCCTTGGATTATACAGTAAAACACCATATCTCCCCTTTTCACAGTACACATATAATATTACTGAAGTATATGATGAATACTTCTCAAAAACTTGAGACATTAGACATTTTACTCAAATATTTTAGATTACAGCCTAAGAAATAGAATTTACTGTATGAAATGTATCAATGAATATCAGAACATTATGAAGCAGACTACAGGAGTATGCACTTAATCATATGTCACATATTTCTCAAATCCCTCCCTCATAGTCCTCTTGGACACAATACACCCACCTGTTTGGTGGTACATAAAATAATGATACTTGAAATTTGAAGGGCAAGTTATTTTAAATTGTTTGAAAACTTCCCAGTTTGATCATAATACAATGCTATGAAAAATAAATAAGGGACTAAAAATTTCCATCATTTATGAGCAAAAGAAAACAAATTCATTTTATAAGGTCATAATGTAAAATGCTGGGGAAGGAGCAAAGCTTTCCTGACAAGAATCAGGGTATTCTGGCTGATGAGAGCCTAAGCTGAATCAATGCTAAAGATAACGAAGGAAAACCTAAAAAACACTTATTATGGCTAATTGTCAATATACTGTACTTGTACAGATGAAATGAACTTCTAATTATTAGTCTACTTCCATATTCCGAAGGTATGATTTCTAAAGAAATTGATATCAAAGTTATACAGTTCTGTTCACAGTATTTGTGAACAAATAATGTGATTATTTGATACCATCTTGTGGCTACACTGAGACAATATACTGCCTGGTAGTCACAAAACTGTCCTAATGATGTCTACCTGTGTATTTCTAAACATAGCTCACATAAAAATGAGTTTGAATTACTTAAGAATCTCTGTCTGATGCTCTCAGTGAAAATATTTTTCCTTTGTTTTCCAATGGTCAAATATGGTACAAACAGAAGTCTTTATTATAGATACAAAGGAGTGGGCAGTACAATTTTTGTGTGATGACATAAAAAGTATACATTTTTAAAGCCACCTATGCAGACTGGTACATTTATTCACTCATGCACCTAGATGATTCTTGCTTTATTTTGAAGATTAATCTCTGCAAAATTTGACTGATAGCCATCTCTCCTGCCTACCACATATCTGGCCTGTCTCCACATTAAAGTAGTGTAGGCCAAATTCTTTCCTTCATTTACCATATATAGTCATTAAGTGTAAGGCACTCTGTTAAGCATCCCTGTAAGAGATACAGAAGTTTGAGTAAGGTATACATCTTATACTCAAATTCATCTTCTCTAACATGGATTGTAATACAAATAATCCAAATAATAAAAACATTGTCAAGATGTCCATATATAATACAAGAGAAAAAGAAGAAACTAAGATTACTTCTGCTGGGGTCAAAGGAGGGAGACCCATGGAGCTGGGCTTCTGGAGAGAAGTAGGATTTGGGTGTGCTGAGACTGGGGAGGAGTCAAAGTATAGGGTCTAATGTGGGAAAAGGATAAATAGCTCTGTTTTTCTAGAACTTGAGGGTACAGTTGGCAACTTAAAAAGATGTTATCAGTTTTTTAGAAGAGCACACCAAAGGTAAAAATTACATAAATTCAGACTATAATAAAAATTATTTAAACATGTATCATCTCGAAAGGCTTGTTTTCCTTCCACAGTGCTTTTGTAAGTTAACTACATTGCTGTGCTGTGCTTAGCCTCTCAGTTGTGTTCCACTCTGCGACCTCATGGACTGTAGCCCGCCTAGCTCCTCTGTCCATGGGGATTCTCCAGGCAAGAATACTGGAGTGGGTTGCCATGCCCTCCTCCAGGGGATCTTCCCAAATCAGGGATCGAACCCAGGTCTCTCATATTGCAGGTGGATTCTTTACCAGCTGAGCTACCAGGGAAGCCCCAACTACATTGCAACTTGCTTCTAAAGGAGACACATGGTAGAAGGTCCTAGGATCCTGATAACAACAAATTATATGGTAGGATTTTTTATATCACTTGTATTCATTTAAAAAAAAAATCAACTCAAGCAAGAAAATGAGTTTAGACTGACTTAATTCAGAGATATTTATGCTCAGTATCAATAAATCAAATGCCAAGCATGCAATGGATACAAAGATCATGTTCAAGTATTAGACTGAACCATATAAAACTGCCAACATTGACTGTTATTTCATGTATTAAAGAACCAGCGATTTCATATGCTTCATCCTAAGAGCTCTAAGTACACTGCTGACAAGCTTAGTCAGCACTCTGAATAAATTTTAACCTCCCATCACACATTGGATGAGGAAAGTTAAATGAAACAAGAAATTTATTAATGTTGACACAAAGCTGCTTGCATGCTAAGTTCTGATTTATAGGTTCAAACCAGAAAAAGAAAATTAGAAAGAAAAAGCATGAAAAAATAGAGAAAAGGAAGAACAATAAGAACAGAAAGAAAATAAGAACGAGATCATGGGGCAGCTGTCCTCTTTAAGAGAGAAAGAAATAGTGATTTTTAAAATTTTGTGACTGAATAAGGATGGACATAATTTCCCCAACATTTACAAATAAATCCTACTAACATAATATAGGAGATTAACATTCACTGAGTGCTTACCATGTGCTTTTAAGTACTTTATATATACTTTTTCATTAAATATGTATAAGGACATGTCAATTATAAGGTAAATATGGTCTGAGGATATAATGTATAACATGGTGATTATTATATAATTGAAATTTACCCCAAAGGTATAACTCAAATATTCTCCAAAAAAAAAAGGTAGGTTTGTGAAGTCATGGATATGGTAACTAAAGGGGGTAAACTTTCACAATGTATATGCATATCAAATAATCACATTGGATACTTTAAATATCTTATAATTTTATTGGTTAATTACATCTTAATAAAGCTGGGAAAAGATATGAATAAGGACAACAGGAGGCTGGTGGTTTCATGTGTATTTCTTGAAGGTGAGATGGTTGCCCGCATTCAACGGTGTCACTCAGGCTAATAAGGACTGAGTTAAGATCTGAAGCCAGTTCTGAAGCCAAAGCCTGTATTTTCCCTACCTCATCCTAATGTCTATAATGCAATGAAAGCTACTGCTGTTCAAAAAGTTTTAAAAAATTAGTTAAATGCTTAGTTAAATTAGTTAAAATTTTAATTCGGAGGCCTAAGATGAAAGATCTCATGTTGCATGATATAACTGTGCTGTTATGGAGCAAGGAAAATTTAGCACAAAAAGAAATGGGGTAATCATTTTATCTGCTGAAAAACATTTTAGTGCACATTATATTTCAAGCAAAAAAAAATTCCAAGGAAATTCAATTCAACAAGTATTTGAAATTCTGTTGTGTGTCTAACATTGTGAAGAAAGATTTGTGTAAAGTTACAGTCCCATAATTAATTATCTGGTTAAAGACAGAGGTAAAAGTGGTGCAGATTCACCATTAATAAATGGAACTGGAAATATTCAAATACCCACCATTTTCACATGTACAGCAGAATCTTGATTAAGCATTTCTTGATTATCCAATCTTCTGGATTTTCCCAGGAGATGTCACAGTAAAAGAGAGAGAGAAAAAGTACATGTGACACACATACATTTCAGGCTCTTCCTGTATGTTAACACACTTTTGGTTTGACAGAAATACTAAGTTACTGAAGTCAGCTTTTTTCTTTCCTAAGCAGCTCAGCAAAGATTTTACTCTATCTCACAAACTTTTGGGCTAAAAATCGTGTATGGAGAACTTGCAGCTCTCCTGTAAGAACTTATATGGTTTAATAAGATTTGAATAGTTAAAGTGAAGTATATATTTGGAAAAAAATGTTTTATTGCATGAGTACTTTATCAACATCTTCTCTACATGTAAGGATGAAGTTTGTGGGAAAATTATGCATTATTAATCCTGAATCAGTGAAGAAGTATACAAACAGAATGTAAGGAGAAACATAATCCACAAAAGTCAAATTTATTCTTCAACTTTCTCATATTAAAATCTTTAATTTTGTGAAATGCTGTGACTAAGATTTGACTTGTGTTTGAATCTAGCATAGTGTCTGGCACAAAACAGGTAAGTGATAGTGTTTAACTGAATGATCATTTAAGGGTTTTGGATAAGACATCTTATTAAACTAAGTTTCATTTTTGCAGTACAAATCTTAAGGAAGATTATTTATTTTTGCTCTCAATGACTCTACTTTCACTTTATTCTAGATAAGCAAAATTTCATAATGAAAGCACTACTTAAAAAGGGTAAGTTAGCTGAGGAAAAAACTGACTTTTTCTTAGACTCTGGTAACAGAAGTTGAACATTAGATGAATGTTCTTTATAATTAAAATGTGTGTAGCAGATATAAAAAAAAATTCTCAAATTCTAAAACCCACCCCCTATTCCATTTAAAGTACATAAAACTGGGAAATATCTTACTTGAAAAACTATTTCCCACCCCTCTCAGAAGAGCTGCTAGTAAGTCGATGATCTTATAATTGATGGCATCTTAGAGTTGATAAACAATATTTAAATAGTAGGATACCTCCATTTTTTCACATGTGAAAAATATTGTCATTGAAATTACCTGGCAAGTCTGTTTCTTCATTTATGGAATCCAAAATATAAACTATGAAATGCTTATCGCTTTTCTTTAATGTTTAATATTTGAAAAGGGTTTCTAGATTTCTCAGAATGCACTATTTAAATAAAACCATTTTATTAGCTTGAAAAAGAGGAAGGAGAATGTAAAAAAGTCACAGTGAAGCTTATTAAAAAAAAATCACATATTCTGACACATTCGAAAAACCTAAAAGAGAAGAAGCAGTAAAGAATACATTTTACTATCTGGGCATCTAAAATCTTTTGTGATGTGTACTCCAGCAGACCCAATTCCTCTCCACTCTCCATCCTCAACTATGGCTCTTTTTGGAGCTTTCATTCATGTTCAGTAGAAAAGGAAAGGGAAAAAAAAAAGCCAGTGTTAATAGGTAAAAGAGTTAATCATCTTTCTCATGATCTCTTCATTAATTTTATTTAAACAAAATACAAATGTAAACAAAGAGTGATCAGAAATTTGATCTGATAATAAATAAAGGCCAACTTTAGGACTAGGCAAACCTAAATAGCTTACTAGATACTACATAAATTTCAAGTGACTATATTTCACTCTTCCTAGTCCTCAATGGCCGGAGAAGGCAATGGCACCCCACTCCAGTACTCTTGCATAGAAAATCCCATGGACGGAGGAGCCTGGTGGCCTGCAGTCCATGGGGTCACTAAGAGTCAGACACGACTGAGCGACTTCACTTTCATGCACTGGAGAAGGAAATGGCAACCCACTCCAGTGTTCTTGCCTGGAGAATCCCAGGGACCAGGGAGCCTGGTAGGCTGCCCTCTATGGGCTCGCACAGAGTCAGACACGACTGAAGTGACTTAGCAGCAGTCCTCAATGGCAATCTGACCAGAATTTATCCTTATTCAAAGATAATCTCACACAAGTGATACTTACAGTCCTAATAGAAAAATCACTATCATTACAGAAGTGTACAGACTAAGGTATAAATGTCAGCATTCTGGCAGTATTCTAAGGACGACACTGAAAATTAGGGCAGAGTATTTTTAAACCAATAGGCTTGTAAACCTATACTTGGTATATAAAGTTCTGGCTTACTTTGCCAGCAGTCATCTGTTGCAGATGCTTCAAGAGAAGAGCTGCTGAAAAAAACAAATCGAGTGCAGAAGACTTGTTCAAAAATAGAAAATATTACCCTTGAACTATGAACTCCTAAGAAAGTTTTGAAGTTTCAAAGTATTTGGAATCTTTAAATGTGGACTGGAAAATGTGGAAACTGGAAAAATAATTACTTTGTGTTCTTTTGCTATGAGTTTAAGGTCTCTACTGTAACAGTGTTCGTTACGAGGAATATATAGGACAAGGCTAAAGACTGAAGCGAGAGGTAAGAACTTCACTTGAATAGCATAAACTTGAGAACTGACAAGTTTTAGCTATTGTGGTATTTCATTCTGAGATGATTATCTTTACCCCTTGAAGTTATTTATAAATCAATGACTGAAAATTTCTATATCAAGTGAAAAATCTGACTTGCCTTTATACAGTTTTAAATTATCTATCTGAATGCAAATTGAATACTTTTAAAGGCCCTCTTGACTGTCTTACAGGAAGGTGAAAAAATATTAAAATTTATAGCTATTATTAGCTTAAAAAGCTGTGATTCTGCTTTAAATTTGATATTTTCAGAAACATTTAAACTATACAATAAAGTAATGAAATTCTGAATGATAAACTGTATACTACTTATATAAGAAAAGGTATGTATTACTACAATATGGACAGGGTATCAGCAACAGTCCTAAAAATCTTACTGCATATCTCTGGCAACATATATTACTTGTCCTAAGCTTGGTTTTTTAATAATGACACTTAGGGTGATCAGAACATGGAAAATCAAACTATAAATTCATTATTTGTAAAACATTATAAAATCAGTTTCTTGGGGGGCATTTAAAGAATTCTGCCTAATTAGATTTTCAAGGCAGCAGTAAAAAAATAGCAACAACAAAAAGTACCAACTGGAAAGTGAAACTGTCTCTTGATACAAACAGAAAACAAAAATGAAACTGAATAGCAAAAGGTGGGAGAGTAAAAGAAGGTGATAGAAGAAAACAGATTTCAACTGTTAAAGTTATTTAAAAATTGGAAATTGATACCAACTTTCTTAAATAGCAAAACGTGGCTTCTCAGAATTTTATAGATACTTATGAAAATACACAACTTCAGAGCTTAGCGTTTATTCATCTATCCTCCACACCTCCTCTGCCCTACTACCTAATAGTGTTTTTCAAGATAAGAAAACCAAGGCACAGGGAAAACAGATAATTTATACTGATTACCCTCAGAAAACTCTTGAGTTACTCTGTCCTTGAATTTGTCCTACAACAGCAGCATAGGTAGTGAACAATACCCAGAGATGTAGGACTTGGATACAGGCTGCCAATAAAAACCAAGTCAACTACCTTTAAGAAATGGTCTGCTGCACTAGCTAACTATAAAAAATGAGGCAATTCAATTATTTAAATCTCAGTTAACCACAACATTCTAGGCTGTTATAGTAATACATATGTTTGAATCGATGGTAATGTATATGTTTGAATCTTAATTTTCATCATACAGTATGTTGTAGTCCTTACAGACAGTAATCCAGCTTTTATCAATTTATAAAACATATCTAATATAAAGCCATTCCATGATATCCTGGATAAAGCTTATAGGCACAAAATAAAAATTAATTATCTTTATTATTAGCAAGAATAAAAAGTTCCTAATCCTAGGTACACAAATCATGTGGCTATCAGCAAAATTGAGTCACACAGCAACTAAATGCACAACAAAACTGGATTTTTTCTTCCCCCTGAAAAGAGATTTCTGAGGGTACGTGGCTTTTGCTTAACATCGACGTGTGAAACAAGAAGCCCTTAAAATTAGATCCTACAAATTAGAATTTCTGCGACCCAAGACACTGCAAAGTTCTCCATATTCATATCTTTGCAAACTATAAAGAAGTTTTGTGTTACACTGGATCATTCTATTTTAATTTACTTAATTTGGATTTTTAAATGCCTAAAATTTCAACAAGATACAGAATCAAGTTAAGAATCAGATGAAGTTCAACAAGAAAAACTCACTGTTTATATGAACTGTAGACACTTACCCTGAAAGTAACCGGACAAGCTACAGCAGCAAAAGAAAATTCTTCCTGTCTGAGGAGTACTAATATAGCACAAGGTGCAGCCGAGGGCGGTCCCAGAAGCCTTGGCTAATATGCTCTATGCAAAATCAGTCTTGTGACGCATTACTACACAGTGCTTTATTATGCTCTGGGTGACAGGCTTGCTGCTGCACTAGTCACCAGTCAGTCTACAGAACGGGATCAAATAAAATAATGTGGCAGTTAAGAAAGAGAAGGTAAATCTGTACTATCAGAGCACTGCCAACTTGCTCTGCAAAGAAAAGAGGAACCTCAATAGTTTTAACACTTGATAACACCCTCTTCCTCATTATGTGATTCAATTGTCAGCGCACTTGGAGTATGTGTACTTCTCTGTACGAATATTATATTTTAATGCAAAGTGAAAAAGATGAGGTCCTGTTTGCCAGGCCTGGGGGAGGGGAGAGCGGGGAGCTATTGCTCAACAGGTACAGAGTTTCAATTTGGAAGATGAAAAGTGCTCTGGAGATGGATGGCAGCAGTGGTGGTGGTTTCATAACAATGTCAATACTCTTAATGCCGCTGAACTGTACACTTAAAAACAGTTAAAATGGTAAACTCTGTCAAGTGTATTTTACAGTTTTACAATGATTAGCTCATGTAAGACGTGAAAAAGAATATTTGCATTAAAGTGTGGTAAGTTGTTAACAATCTTCATTGCAGGGTAGTGGGATTTAAAGTGATTTTTATGTTTTTCTTCATATTTTCCTACACTGTATATTTCAACAAGACCATGCACGGATCTTCTAAAAAATCTGAACAGAATGAAAATTAATTTTTATGGTTAAAAAATTGTAAAAGCTCCTTTCCTTCTGGAAATGAAAGCAAACCGTTGTAAAGATAAATATTTTTAACCTTTAAAGAGAAATCAGTCTTGTTTTTAACCTGAGTCGTAGGATTAAATATGCTAATACCATGTGGCAGGGCCTGATAGATAAGTTACATTACTGGCTCTGGGAAGCTTTATCATTAGAAACAGGGCTACGCTATACTCATGTAAATAAATTTGTATACTAGCCTTTTCTCATCTATACTCAAAGCAAACTGAACCAACATAACATTTCAGTAATCAAACTTTGTGAAGTAGCACTCTGTACTACAAATGATACAAAAAAATTTAAAAGTTGATTTCAAAAAAGGCCACTAACAAATTACCCAAACTTGATATCTACCAAATATTAAAAATTTGGCATTACTATCTTATTTTAATAAGATGAGAAGATTGACAACATAATATTCCTCTTAGAGGAAAATCTTTTAGGTTCTAGTAATGGAGGCTCAGGACTTCCCTGGTGGCTCAGTGGTAGAGAACCCACCTGCCAATGCAGGAGACACAGGTTTGATCCCTGGGTTGGTGAGATCCCCTGGAGAAGGAAATGGCAACCCAGGCCAGTATTCTTGTCTGGGAAGTCCCACGGACAGAGGAGCCTAGTGGGCTACAGTCCAAGTGGCTTGGTTGTAGGAGTCAGACACGACTTAAGTGACTAAACAACAATGGAGGCTTAAGGGCAACTAGTTGATCCGTTTTGAAAACACCTCTGTACTGTGTATGAATGTGTTGACTAAACTGTCCTTTAATATATTAAAATGGTTAGCACTGACAAGAATTTTAAAGATACATTTTTAAAAGATCACTCCAAATGCATCATCGCCAAAGGGAAAGTGAAGCGCAGTCACTCAGTCGTGTCCGACTCTTTGCAACCCCATGGACTGTAGCCCACCAGGCTCCTCCATCCATGGGACTTTCTAGGCAAGAATACTGGAGTGGGTTGCCATTTCCTTCTCCAAATCATCTTCAAGGAAAACAACAAAAAATGGTGGAGTTGGAGTTCCACAACCTTTTAGGAGGGGAATTTAGAAATACTATTAAAAGGTTTAGAAATACACATTCCCTTTGAACAGACCAACTTTATGTCCTAAGGACTTTACCCTAAGGAAACAGGCCAGTGCATGAAGATTTAGTTGTAAGGACGTATATGGCAGAGTTGCTTTATAACACTGGGAAACTGTAAACACCCTAAATGCCCAGTATCTAAATGTTTATTGATACAAGGGAGGTGAATAAATTGTGGCATACACATAAAAATTATACAGTTCTCAAAGACGATTACTATAAATAGTTACAATCTACTGTATGTTTACTGAGTCCGAGACACTTTTAGGCACTTGACATACCTCATCTCATCTCATCTCATCTCATAACCCAAGAAGGTGTGTGCTACTATTATCCTCATAGCTGGCAAATGGCAGAAATGGATTCAAACTCAGGTTTCTGTGACTTCAGAATCCATGCCTGTAAATCAATATACATTACTGCTCTGTGAGATCAATATTTACAGATAAACTGAGATATACATGATCTATTACTCAGTGAAAGGAGTTATGAGAGTATCAATAGAGTCCAATTTTGGGGGGGAAATCTTTAAATAAGCACAGGAAAATCTAAAGTTGAACACAAAAGACAGTATCAGTAATGGGAGTAAAGGGCCATTTTTATTTTCTCAGCTTTATAAAATAAATGAGTTCCTTGGGGGAAAATGGCTTATTAAAACATTACAGTAGTTGAACCAATCACGTCCATAATCAGAAAAGAAAGTTTAAAAAAAAAATCAGAACCAGTCAACATCACATGGATGGATTACTTTGAAGAATATTTCTAAAGCAGAGAATTCAGCCAGTTGACCCTAAAACAAAGCAAAATACAACATGAGAACCAAGATGGCTAGTTTCTTCTCAAGAGGGGTATTTTGGTCTCTAAGGGAGAGAGGCTTTGACTGTGTGGATCACAATAAACTGGAAAATTCTGAAAGAGATGGGAATACCAGACTACCTGACTGGCTCCTGAGAAACCTATATGCAAGTCAGGAAGCAACAGTTAGAACTGGACATGGAACAACAGACTGGTTCTAAATAGGAAAAGGAGAAAAGTCAAAGCTGTATATTGTCACCCTGCTTATTTAACTTCTATGCAGAGTACATCATGAGAAATGCTGGGCTGGAAGAAGCACAAGCTGGAATCAAGATTGCCAGGAGAAATATCAATAACCTCAGATATGCAGATGACACCACCCTTATGGCAGAAAGTGAAGAGGAACTCAAAAGCCTCTTGATGAAAGTGAAAGAGGAGAGTGAAAAAGTTGGCTTAAAGCTCAACATTAAGAGAACGAAGATCACGGCACCTGGTCCCATCACTTCATGTGACATAGATGGGGAAACAGTGGACACAGTGTCAAACTTTATTTTGGGGGGCTCCAAAATCACTGCAGATGGTGACTGCAGCCATGAAATTAAAAGACACTTACTCCTTGGAAGATAAGTTATGGCCAACCTAGATAGCATATTGAAAAGCAGAGATATTACTTTGCCAACAAAGGTCTGTCTAGTCAAGGCTATGGTTTTTCCAGTGGTCATGTATGGATGCGAGAGTTGGACTGTGAAGAAAGCTGAGCGCCCAAGAATTGATGCTTTTGAACTGTGGTGTTGGAGAAGACTCTTGAGAGTCCCTTGGACTGCAAGGAGATCCAACCAGTCCATTCTAAAGGAGATCAGCCCTGGGATTTCTTTGGAAGGAATGATGCTAAAGCTGAAACTCCAGTACTTTGGCCACCTCATGCGAAGAGTTGACATTGGAAAAGACTCTGATGCTGGGAGGGATTGGGGGCAGGAGGAGAGGGGGACGACAGAGGATAAGACGGCTGGATGGCGAAACCAACTCGATGGATGTGAGTTTAACTCCAGGAGTTGGTGATGGACAGGGAGGCCTGGCGTGCTGCGATTCATGGGGTCGCAAAGGGTCAGACACGACTGAGGGACTGAAGTGAACTGAGCTGAGGGATGGATGGCTTTGGCTCTGATGGTGTTCTGTCCTGTTACTCTAAGGAGAGTAGAGAAGAGATGAAATATGAGTATTATTTCCTGACCATATGTAGGAGACAATGTCTGCCTTTGAATTCCATCCAGTATGTGAGCATATGCCATGGGGATGGGATTGTATGTCTGGTGAGGTATCCCTCTATGTCTGAAAAAACAATTTATATACCTTAATTTAAAAATAATTTACTGCTAAAAAGTGCTAATCACCTGAGCCTCCAGCAAGTCAGAATTTTTTTGCAATATTCACATCAAAGATCACTGATTACAGACCACCATAACAGACACAGTAACAATGAAAAAGTTTGAAACACTGCAAGAATTACCAAAATGTGAGACACAAAGTGAGTAAATGCTGTTGGGAAAATGGTGCCAACAGACTTCCTAGATGTAGAATTGCCACAAAACTTGAATTTGTAAAAAATGCAATATGTAAAGTGCAGTAAAACGAGGTATGCCTGCGTAATTTAATCAGTAAAACCTTAAGAGAAAGATAATACTTCCCTTTTCATTATAGATAGGGAATCTAAGATCTGGGAGAAGTCACTTATTACTTACACAGATGAGCTGGAAGACTTTTTTTCCTTACTGTTTCTAGGCAATAATATAAGCATAACACTTACATGAGAGGTCTAAAGATGTGTATCAATAAGCACAATGTTTTGAAACTCGCCAGAAAAAAGGAAGGACAGACGCAAAATACTGAATGAAAGAAAATGAATTTTGTTTCAAATAGCTCTAGGATCTTTTTTATTTATTTTTTTTTTTTTGAGAGATTTAACAGATCCAGAAAGAAGTCGTAAAGGCAGACTCTTTTAACAGCACAGAGTGGACTTTCATCTCTGGACACAATGACTGGGCCTTGTTGCCTGGGAGTTTCTTTATTCACTGTCATAGAAACAGTAATTACTCATACCACTCCTACTGAAACTCTACACCTGAAACTGATATACCAGAGAGCAAAGAAGCATGCAGGAGTCAAATATTTGGCAGATTTTTCTCCCCTTATAACACTGAAACTGGCTGTCTTTATCACTATAGAAAGGGATATTCATTTGTACTTCTGAATAACTTGTTACAATGTTTAGATGTTGTCAATTTTCAATTAACTTGAAAAGCTAAAAATGATCACTTCATACTTTGCCATCAAAAGTTTTGAAATAATAGAAAAACAAAGTCGAGAGAAAATCTATCCATTTAAATCTTAACTTATTAATTGATTTTATTTTTAATCTTTGGTCAGGGAGTAAAGACAATAAAGGTATTGCATTAACTAACAGTTGTATATGAAAAAAACCACTCTATAATCCCACATAAAACCTGTGGTATACAGTTATTTCTCAATAATCCACCCTATGACTTAATAAAGTTTATCATAATACAATTATCATTCCTCTATGTAATGTATTTTTAAACTTCAACCTGAACTTGACTGACACCCTAGGAAGCTATTCCAAACCAAGCAATAACGTCATATAAGGAAGACAATTCATAGATGAGATGTAATCCTCTCTATAAGGACTCTTGCAAAACTTGTTCCTGCTAATTGTTGCGTGATGTAAACAGCAAGACCATTTTTTTAAACATGCAAAACACCTGTCTAGGTATCTGACTTCTATCAAAACTTCTCTGAAAAAAACAAGCCAACTAACTTCAACAGTGTGACTGTCAAAATAAAACTGAAATAAATGATATAAATGTTTATATGGTTTAAAATATTTAATAAGCAAAAACAAGCTGAAAATAATGAACTAGTACATGCTGGGAAAATGAACAGTAAATAAAGATTTTCCTATATGTTTTTTTATCATTTAAAGTAATTTCAAAAACATATCCTATTTGGTGACTGTTAGCACAGCTTATTGCTGCATTTATGAATTTACACACATATACACCAACTGAGGAAAACCTATGGGTCTGGTCTCAATGCATTTCTTAAAAACTCTATGCAACAATCTAGGATTGAGGAACTTAATTTTCAGAAATGCAAATGAAGTTTTTGAACATAGTCTGTATCTTTTTATTTTTTCACTTAAGAAGTAATAAATTCTGTAAACTCCTTTAGAGGAAATGACATTTATGTTGTAATAAGTAGGTCAAGTTCAAGAAAACTGGGTGTAAGACAATACCATAAATGAAGGAATCTTTCTTCCTTCCTCTTCTCTCAAATGTACTATTAATAGTAGTAAATATTCAAGAGCCTCAGCACTGAAATTGATGTTCCCGTTTTATTATGTCTAAATTTCTGTGCCTGAAATGTAACAGCAAGAAAAAATTTTTTTAAATTTTGGACTCTTTCCACATCACACAGTTGGTATTCTATATGTTGAAAGGAAACAGTATTGCTTGGGATTACTAGTTTGGTATGGGTTATATTAAAAATGGTAAGAAACAGTTATTGGTGTATTATATCCAGCACACCTAAAAGGAGAGTACAAAGACTGAACTTACTATCCCTTCTTTTAGCTACGCTAAACAAACTCAAAAAATAATAAGGTAAGAAAACAATGACGAAAATTATTGAAAGAGATTCAAGTTTATAAACTAATAACTTATAACAAAGAATTATTTAAAATTAAATGGATGATATCAGTGGTTGATACTTGAGATTTTAAAAGTGTATAAGTAGAAGAAAATGGCAACCCAGTCCGGTATTCTTGCCTGGAAAATCCCATGGACAGTGGAACCTGGTAGGCTATAGTCCATGGGGTCGCAAACAGCTGGACACTACTGAGCAACTTCACTTCAAGTAGAAGAAAACATAAACTATAACCCCTTCAAAACTTCTTTGAATAGTAGCAACACAGCAAACCAAGGAACTTAATCTTAGAAAAGTTTTGATCACATATGTGTCCTCAGTTGCTCAGAAATGCCTGACTTTTGCAATGCCATGGGCTGTAGTCCCACAGGCTGCTCTGTCCATGGAATTTTCCAGGCAAGAATACTGGAGTGCGTTGCTTTTTCCTACTCCAGGGGATATTCCCAGCCCAGGGATCAAACCTGCGTCTCCCGCGTTGGCAGGCAAATTCTTTACCACTGCACCACCTGGGAAGCCTCTCGATAACATATATTACATTCAATCTGAAATGTGTGACACAGAAACCAAGCTTACGGTTGTCAAAGGGGAAAGGAGTGGGAGAAGGGATAAATTAGAAGTTTGGGATTAGCAGAAAAGCCACTATGTATAAAATAAACAAGGTCCTACTGTACAGTACAGGGAACTATATTCAGTATCTTGTAATTAACTATAATAGAAAAGAATCTGAAAAAGGATATCTATAAAAATATATCTGAATCACCTTGCTGTACACCAGAAACTAACACATTATAAGTCAGCTATACTTTAACAAACCAAACCAAAACCAAACCAACAGTGGAACTTGCTGATTAGAACTTATTAAAAATAAGTTTGGTAGAAAATGGCCTTTAAAAAGCTTTGTGGTCAGTTTTGTATTTGTGAGCTCTATCAAACTTTAACAGATAGCTCCATGCTAGATAAACTATAACACATGAAATAACTATCCAATTTCTTTTCTGAACTAACTAGGATAAAACTCTAAGACAAAAGTCTCTCAAAAAGAGACAAAAAGAGAAAACATACCTAATTTCACTTTGAATAAACATATAAAAGTTTAAATAATAAACCAGTAACAAACTAAATTTAATATAATAACCATCTAATGTGACTGAATCAAATATATTCCAAAAATCAATTAATAGTTATCAAAGAGAAATGACAGGGTCACAAATGACTATATTTTCCTCTTCATACTCTTGGTATTTTCTAAATTTTCTGTAATGAATAATATACTTAGAAGAAAATAAAGATTATTTTTTAAAACTTATATGTTCCAAAATAAAGGAAAGTGAAAGTGTATATAATGTTACTATATACCTCTTTAGAAGCAATGGACAGTATATGTTAAGTTATATTTATGAAGTGAAATGAAAATTATCTATTGGGGCAAAATCATAATATTTTACTATTTTTTCTTCAGTAGCCTTCCTCATTCTATGAGTAAGTTAGTGAGTAAGCTATACAAACTAAACAATATGCTATATTTTCCTACCCTGGCTATAAAATGAAGTCATAAGGTGTAAATGAGGAGTTATGTGCAAATTAAGGTCAGCAAAACATTCTATAAAGAATTAGTACAAAGGTATGAAAAGGAGGGTCATATTTAGTTACTCAAAAATGGAAGTGAAATTAAAAAAAAAAAACTGGAAAAGTGTATTTCTAACATACTCTCATGGCCAAAAGCATTTTATAAAAATTCTTGCAAATCAAGATAAAGAACTGATGATTCAGCAAAGAAGAAAATAAATGGTCAAGTATTTTACAAGTTTAATTTCAAAAGTAATAGAAACATGTTTTTAAAAAAGCTATCATTTGGCAAAGATGAGGAAAAAAAAGATACCTACTTCTAGGAAAACATGGAGCTAGGTACTTGGATATACTGTTGGTGAAAATATAAATTGGTACAACCTTTCCAGAGGGTAACCTGGCAGCATACTCAAAAGGCTTTGCTCCAGCAATTCCATTTAAACAGTCACGGACATGCATAGATGCCACAAGAATGTTCACTGATCCATTATTTATCATAACAGAAAATGAGAAACAAGCTAAATGCTCAACAATGAAGAACTTGCTAAATAATTGATGATATTCATATATGATATAATACTGAAGCAACACAGTTATTAAAATAAGGGTAAGTTTGTTATTAAGAAATAAATTAACAAGTGAATCATCTTTTTAAAAACAATGTTATATAGTATGACCCCATGGGAAAAATGATACTTAACAGTTATATGCATAGAAAGAGAAAGGAGTACATTTACTAAAATGTGGGGTTTTTTGGTTGGTGAAAATTGCAGATTACTTTTTTTCCCTTCATCTAGATATATAATATTATATCAGCATATACTATCTCAGAAATAAAAAGAGGAAGAATCAATGGGAGATTAAGTATAAAACAGGCAAATAATTTAAAAATGGAGAAATTCCTTATAAAAAGCTTAATTGTAATTCAGGTATTCATGAGTCAATCATCAAAACTCCCCAAAGCTGAATCAAATGACTGGAAATCCACACATGGTGTAGACCCCATGAGTTAATTAAATCTATAATTATCAAGATCTGTGCTTGCTGTAAGTATACTAGAGGGGACTCAAAAGTGAGTCGAATGCATGTAGCTTTATCCTTTCTAATAACTCATGCTTCTTGTACAATTATAGTGAAATTAACTGAAAATGACATGATGGTATGTGCCAATCCTCCACGTGAGCTTCCCAGGCCAGCTGAACCATCTACAAAGATGACAGCAGGAATGCAGATTAAAAAATGTCGCTCAAAATTTGGTATAATGCTGTATATCTCTCATTCTTTTTAATATTTTTAACTCTGAGAAAGATGCATGATATAGTAAAACCATTCAGTTTTTATCTCCAAATCTGAGGTCTCAAATAAAATAGTTATCAAATAAAATTAGAGATAAATTTTAAATGCATTACTTAGTATAAACATACTACATGAAAACATCATGTCTAAAATCAGGATGGGAAAAGAATAGCTTTATTTATAGAAGGAAAAAGATAGAATTAACATTTACTGAATAACTAGCATGTGGCAAAAACAGTTTGGCACTATCTGGATATACAGGATAACAAAGACAGTGCCCAACTGAGCCAAATGCAACTCAGTTTCTAATTAATTACTAGTTCTAATGTCAGTGTAGTCCCTTTTTATCTTAGGGAACTTCAGCGGGTTTCTTCTTTGTAACATTTCACTATGCTATAAAGCGAGGCTAGGTTCTCAAGTTTTTCCTATCTCCCTATATTAAACTTGATCAAGTGTCTCATTCCCTCTGAACGCCCTAAGTGTGACTGAGAGAAATTGAGATGAACTGACAAAACTCTTCATGGGGGAAGACGGTATAATAACACAACTATTATTATTTTTGTTGATGGTGTTACTTTGAACCCAGACTCCGAGTAGGCCATCTGAGGTAAGGTAAATGAGAAGGCTGTACCATGACAAGTCTTCAAAGGAGATATAACAGAGGCAGGAAGGATCTTGCAGGAACCCACATCATGGTAAACATGTGATCATCTACTTCCACCTAATTACAAGTAGGAACTTGCCAAACACATTGAGCAACTCTCCAATCAACTGCTAAACAACTCTGTAACCCATTAGCACCTTGAAAATGAAGAACATATATTGGAAAAAAAGGAGACAAAAGGCATTTACATCTGTAATAACAAAATACTATCTTACTTGGCTTAAATTTCAAAGCTTAATAGTTTTTAGGAGGAGAGGAAAAATAATTTTCTCTCTACCCTTCTAGGTTCCTGCGAGATCCCCCTGTACTAGCAAGAAAGATTAACAGAAAAAATTAATTTCCTAGCGACAAGAGCCCCCACAAAGATGTGAGCCCCAAAGACAGCCAGGCAATTGATCAAGGCTTATATATTATACAATGCTGAGCTAAGGATAAAAAGGCAGGGGTCTGGGGCTTCAAAGGCGAGGAAGGCAATTCCCAGGAAGAGGGGAAGAGCAAACGTTTGGTAAGCAAGCATTTGTCCCTCTATGTAGGGAAATGTCCCAGATGAAAACTGTGATCTCTGGTAATAGCTCTCTCATGGTAGAGGACCCCTTTCTAAATTTTTAGGCAGGTAAGGAGGAGGTAAAAAGCTTTTCTTGAGTCGTCTGTGTATTGACTGCCTTCAATGCCAAATATTTCACACGCCAAAATGGCACATTGTAGGGTGGTACATTCTGCTTCACTTCAGGTTAAAGCACCAAAGAGTAAACATAAAAGTCCATTAACAAGAAAGGTAATTTAGAAACGAAGCGCTGTGCCATGAGAGGGGAAGTCTGCCACCTGTTGGCAGAAAAGCAGAATTGCATGAGTTCCCTGATCCCTGTTTTTTTAAGGGGGGAACATCCAGACAGCATATTAAAAAGCAGAGACACTACTTTGCCAACAAAGGTCCGTCTGGTCAAGGCTATGGTTTTTCCAGTAGTCATGTATGGATGTAAGAGTTGGACTGTGAAGAAAGCTGAGCGCCGAAGAATTGATGCTTTTGAATTGTGGTGTTGGAGAAGACCCTTGAGAGTCCCTTGGACTGCAAGGAGATCCAACCAGTCCATCCTAAAGGAGATCAGTCCTAAGTGTTCACTGGAAGGACTGATGTCAAAGCTGAAACTCCAGTATTTTGGCCACCTGATGCGAAGAACTGACTCATTTGAAAAGACCCTGATGTTGGGAAAGATTGAAGGTGGGTGGAGAAGGAGACAACAGAGGATGAGATGGTTGGATGGCATTACTGACTCAATGGACATGAGTTTGGGTAAACTCCAGGAGCTGGTGATGGACAGGGAGGCCTGGTGTACTGCAGTCCATGGGGTCACAAAGAGTCCGACACTACTGAGCAACCGAACTGAACTGATCTATCAGGTAAGGTTCATGACATTAGATTTCAAATAAGTTATTATGTGAAGACATAAATTACAACCTATAAGAGGAGAAAGATTGAAGTAGGATTTCAGATTCTCTGTATGCTTAATTCAATAATTATTTTAAAAACAAGTAAAAGAGGAATGCATGGAAATGATTTAAGTAAATTATAGGGAACTTTTAAACTGCTATGAAAATTTAGGATAATCCAAAACACTTTGCAAAATTATAAAATCTGTGGGGGAGGGAAAAAAATTTTCCATCCACCTTTCTAGGTTACTGGCTGAGACTCCACTGTAATGAAAGACAGATTAATAGGAGAAAAACAAGTTTGGTAACATATACAGTATACTTCCTGTATACAGCAGAGATACCCAAGAAAACTGAGTTAACTTTCAAAATGACCCAAGCCATCAGTGGCTCAGACGGCAAAGACTCCACCTGCAGTGCCGGAGACCTGGGTTTGATCCCTGGGTTAGGAAGATCCCCTGGAGGAGGGCATGGCAACCCACTCCAGTATTCTTGCCTGGTGAATCCCCATGGACAGAGAAGCCTGGTGGGCTACAGTCCATGGGGTCACAAAAAGTTGGACACGACTGAGTGACTAAGCACAACACATCACCTACATACCATCTTTAGTTAAAAACAAAAGATGCTGGGGAAGGGAAAGCCAGGTTTTTAGGCAAAGCTCAATAAACAAGGGGATGGTTGTTAGGTGGAGTTGAGATTTTTAAGTTTCTATGTGTTTATGTGCTCAGTTGTGTCCAACTCTCTTCAACTTCACGGATTGCAGCCTGCCAGTCTTCTTTGTCCATGGAATTTTCAGGCAAGAATACAGGAGTGGGTTGCCATTTCCTCCTTTAGGGATCTTTCAGGGAATGAACCTGCATCTCTTGCCTCTCCTACATCAACAGGTGGATTTTTTTTTTTAATTACTGAGCCACCTGGGAAGCCCAAGAGTTTCAACAGACTCAGTCATAGCTCTCTTCCTGGTGCAGAAAGGGAGAAAACCCTACAAATGGAAATTTCCCTTAGAAGTGTAAATTGCTCTTATCAAAGGGTAACTTCTGCTTATTTCTCAGAGTTTCTCTGGGGTCAGCTGTTCTTTTTCCTTTAGAAGAAAAACAGAGAAACAGCCTAAAATAACCCTGATACCACAGAGGCGTATTCTGGGGTTACAAATTCTGCTCCCTTTCAGATTCTACGTTATTTCACTTCTGCAACATGTCAACTTTCAGCCCTCCTTTTTCTGCTGCTCTGATGGCAGTCTAGAGAGCATAGTCATTCTCTGTACTCCAGGCTTATTTTAACTCCTGCTCCTCCTGGGCGGCAGATTTGCCACCCCAAGGTGTACCCTTTTTGCATAAGGATTATTTTGAGCTGACAGAGAAGCTTAGAAAACAGAGTACCCTCGTAGCTCAGTTGGTAAAGAATCTGCCTGCAATGCAGGAGGCCTGGGTTCGATTCCTGAGTCGGGAATATTCCCTGGAGAAAGAAATGGCAACCCACTCCAGCATTCTTGCCTAGAGATCCCAAGGAACAGAGAAGCCTGGCAGGCTACAGTCCACGGGGTTGCAAGAGTCGGACTCGACTTAGCGACTAAACCACAAAGGGAAAATTTACATTTTTTAATAAAAGAAATCTCCATCTGCAACTCCCTTTGTACGAGGAAGAGAAGATGATTAAAGCACAAGAAATCTATTAATGGAGAATGCACTTCAATCTGAGTATCAACCCTAGGTCAGGTTTATCAAACTTCGCTTCCTCCACACCTCTTCTACACTCTCCTTTTTGCCTTTAGCTTCAGATGGTGTAATTCTAAGCCATCCAGGAGTTACTCACTTTCCCTTGGTATTGTACATGTTAATGAGCTTGTTTGTTTCTCTCTTTTTAGTTTGTCTTGCTATGGGGTCCTCAGTGGAGAATTTAGAAAGGTGGAGGGAAAATTATTTTTTTCTTCTCCTACACTCTTCTCCTTCTGATTCTAGCAATGCTAATTTAGTGTATCTCAGCTACTAGATTATTCATACTAAAACACATTCCAGATCTTATTTATTAAAAAAAAATTAAAAAAAAAACAAGCTCAAGGGAGCTTTAGCCAGTTAATTACAAACACCTGATAATGGAGACGCCTCTACAATGTGGTCCAACACACACCTTTTAAAATGTTACTGCTAAGTCATTAACCAGTTTTTTAAAAATAAATAAAATACATGCTCATGTTACTTTAAACACTATGTAACCTTAAAGGATGATAAAGTTGAAGCTTTCCTCCATATTCTCACCCTCCCAAGCTCGACTATCACTAGCAACAACCATCAACAGCTTCTGGTATAGTTTCTCAAGAAGTTCCAGTAACAAGCACATACACGTATATCTTTTCTGGAACTACGACTGTCCTACAACTTGCTTTTTTCCCCTAATTACTATCTTTTGAGCTTTTAAAAACATTAACTCATACAGGTTTACTTTTTTCTTTTTCAAAGCTGCACAATATTTTATTATATATGTGTACCATAATTTATCCACGCACTATTACTTACTTAACCAATGTATACCGCCTCCTGAGTAAATGAAAGTGCTCATTTTCCTACATTCTCATCACTCTGCTTTCTCTTCTTCATACATTAAATTCTGGCAGCCTCAATTTTCACTATTTGTGAGCAATTAACCTGGAAGTTTTGTGACTTGTAAAATTCGTAATTATGCTGGTGGCAGGAATTTGAACTGTTTACTTCAATGGTTCTCAAACTTTTGTAAGCCTCAGAATCATGTGAGGAGGGGGGGACTTGTTAAATGAAGACAGTAAAAGGATTTAAGGATATGATACCTTTTAGCCAGAAAACAAAATTATTGGATAAATTAAAAATATTAGTATATAAGACCTTATGGAAAACCTGAACAAAGTTTTTGGTCAACCTAATATCTGGTCCAAGGATGGCTTCATCTGTCATGTAAACGAATTCCCAACAAAAGGAATAAGCAAAAAACCCAGTTTGTAAAGCTAGAACTTTTTTCAGGAACTATTCCAGCTAAAATGAAAATAGCTCACTAGACAAGATATCAAACTTGTCACTGAAGTTGAAAATGTGGTTAACTTGCTACATGAGGATAACACACAGGAAGCATGACAAATGTGCTTTGAGAAGACAAAAATCATATGCCTGGCACAAACATTTCCATACTTGCAAATCTGGAGTTTCAAGATGACCTTGGATATTTTCTTTGACAAAGTTAAGAGTTTAATGTATTTTCCTTATTTGAAGATATATTTTACTCAAACTGGACACATCATGATTTCTACCCCTCAAATATCACCATGTCTATCAAACACTACCCAATGTCACCTCTTATTCCTTTGAATGCCACAAAGTCTTCTGTTGATCTCTCTAACGTTTATATTCTTTCATTCTAGAAATACTGTTAGGACTTTAGCTTTTAAGCTAGTAGTGACACCTATTTCGGAGAAGGCAATGGCAACCCACTCCAGTACTCCTGCCTGGAAAATCCCATGGACGGAGGAGCCTGGTAGGCTGCAGTTCATGGGGTCGCTAAGAGTCGGACACGACTGAGCGACTTCCCTTTCACTTTTCACTTTCATGCATTGGAAAAGGAAACAGCAACCCACTCCAGTGTTCTTGCCTGGAGAATCCCAGGGACGGGGGAGCCTGGTGGGCTGTTGTCTATGGGGTCGCAGAGTCGGACACGACTGAAGCGACTTAGCAGTGACACCTGTTTAGGTGGTTAGCTTCTAAATCTCATTAGCATGTTATGAAGGCAGTGGCCATATCTCCGGAACTATTAATACTAAGATCTAGCTACTTCAGGTGTGGATGAATAAGTTTTTACTCTTTGGGTGGACAGAAGATCAAAGCTATTCAGAATTTATATCCTCTATTGCAGCCATGAAATTAAAAGATGCTTACTCCTTGGAAGAAAAGTTACGACCAACCTAGATAGTATATTCAAAAGCAGAGACATTACTTTGCCGACTAAGGTCCGTCTAGTCAAGGCTATGGTTTTTCCTGTGGTCATGTATGGATGTGAGAGTTGGACTGTGAAGAAGGCTGAGCGCCAAAGAATTGATGCTTTTGAACTGTGGTGTTGGAGAAGACTCTTGAGGGTCCCTTGGACTGCAAGGAGATCCAACCAGTCCATTCTGAAGGAGATCAGCCCTGGGATTTCTTTGGAAGGAATGATGCTAAAGCTGAAGCTCCAATACTTTGGCCACCTCATGTGAAGAGTTGACTCATTGGAAAAGACTCTGATGCTGGGAGAGATTGAGGGCAGGAGGAGAAAGGGACGACCCAGGATGAGATGGCTGGATGGCATCACCGACTCGATGGACATGAGTCTGAGTGAACTCCGGGAGATGGTGATAGACAGGGAGGCCTGGCGTGCTGCGATTCATGGGGTTGCAAAGAGTTGGACACGACTGAGCGACTGAACTGAACTGATTGCTATTATCACCAAGTACTTGGAATAGTTGGAATGCTCTATTTTTCTATCAGCTGACTGACTACCTGTGATATTATGTGTACTTTCATTTGATCAAATATTGAATACTTACTGAATGGTCAGTGATATGAAAAAAGAACAGGCACTACAGTGTAGCCTGGTAGACTGCTGATTACCTTCATCCATGCCCTCTTCTTTCTTACTAACAGACTCTCCATTTTGTCAAAGGGTGGTTAAGTTGCTCAATCAAACAAACAAAATTCCTCAGCTTTCCTTACAGTTATGGGAACCATATGACACTGTTCCCTCCATGCACATGTAAGGAAAAAGTTTTGCTTATGGAATAAGTATTCTCCTCCTTGCTCCGTCACTTCTGCTGTCTGGAAGATGGAGATGTTGGCCAGGAGTACTGCAGCTCGTGACTGTGAGAAAAGCCAAGGGCATTTCAAAGGCCTCTTCATACCTTATACCCCTTAGTTAACACCAGTAACTGCCTATCTTTTGGATTTCCTGTTATACTAGAAAAATAAAATCTGTATTTTTAATAAAGCCACCGATTTTGGGTCTCTGTTTCTCTTAGTCAAGTGCAATAAAAAAGGATGACAAAAAAAGCCATGCACCAATCCAGACATACCAGAACATACATTATAGTAAACAACATAAGAGAGTGTGCTGCTGCTGCTGCTGCTAAGTCGCTTCAGTCGTGTCCGACTCTGTGAGACCCCAAAGATGGCAGCCCACCAGGCTCCCCTGTCCCTGGGATTCTCCAGGCAAGAACACTGGAGTGGGTTAAGAGAGTGTATAAATTGCTACATTATGAGAAATCATCAGGAAATGCCACAGGAATTTAGGGAATACACTTCTCAGAACAAATCAAGAATTTAACACATGTGCTAAGAAGTCATAAATTTCTGTACTGATAAAAATTAAAGTTGAGTTATCAAAATATTTTAGAAGGCTATGTGATAGTGTTAACCCCCTGAAGCAGTTGTTTAAATCCTGGTTTTTCCCTGCCCTTTTTCTAAATATATCTAAATTTAGATTCAGTAGTGGGCTTTCCACTTACAGACTAGCACTCAGAAAACATCTGATATTATCTTAAGATAGAAGAAAGGAAGATTTTGTTAGAAGTTTATCCCTAGGAAGGAAACACACTAAGGTTTCAAAAACAGCACCAGCTATTTAAGGAGTAATTGCTGATGTTCACGAGGAAGCCATAAATACTTAAGATGTGTTTAAATTAGAAATGACAGTTTAAACTGGTTGGGGAGCTTCAAGTGGCAGTTCTCTCTCTCTTATTCCTGCTGTCCAAATAATTTCCACCTTCTCTGTTGCTCTTTAGGGAATAGTGTTAAGACTATACATTTATTCTGGTTTTGTGTTTCCATTTTATTTCATTGGTTAGATACGCCTACTTCGGGAGAATCTCCCCACTCCAGATTTATACAGATATAAGTAACATACATCATTATAAACTTAGGGTATACAGCATAACGGTTTGACATATGTACATTGTGAAATGAATACCATAATCAGTTTACTCAGCATTCATCATCTCATACAGTAAGAAAGCAAAAGAAAAAACAGTTTTTCTTTATGATAAAAGCTTCTAGGGTTTAATCTTTTAACCTTCCTATATATCCTACAGAAGTGTTAGCTACGGTCATAGTGTTAGCTAGGGTTGTACATTACAACTCTAGTGCTTATTTATCTTATAACTGTTAAGTTTGTACCTTTGATCCCCCCCTTCCAATTACTTTGGGAGAATTCAATAAAGGATATGAGAAAACCTGAATGAGATTAAACCATCTCATTTCCTTTTTTGGAATTAGTTTCCTATTGGAGAAAAATAAGTATTAATCTGTTGGTAAAAAGTAAAACTAGAATATACTCTGCTAATGAAGAAAAAAGGAAGAGTTGATATATAAAAATTGGAAAGAGGTGCCATTTAGTAGGAGAAATTAAGTCAACTGGACAGAAATAAAGAGTGAAGTAAGTAGATGTAGTTGGTGTAGGCTGAAAATAAGACATAATGTAAATTAAAATATGCTGAAATAAGCACCTATAAATCAGTGAGTGGTACAGTCAGCCATCCATATCTGTATGTTCCACATCAGTGATACAATCAACCAAGGATTGAAAATACCTGGGAAAAAAATTCCAGAAAGTTTCAAAAGCAAAACTTGAATTTGCTCCTTCCTGGCAATAATTTACACACCACTCACATTGTATTTACAACTGTTTACATAATATTTACACTGTATTAGATATTAGAAGTAAACTAGAGACTATTTAAAATATATGGGAGATAGTGCATAGGTTATAATAAAACTATCTGCCATTTTATAAAAGGGCCTTGACCATCCTTGGAGTTTGGTATCCAAGGGAGTGGGAACCAGCTGCCCAAGGATAGTGAGTGACTATTGTACATTCTTAAAGAGAGAGGACTGTTCCTTATTTCTTTAAAAGGTTACCTGTCCACCCGTGTTCTCTATCCCCAGCCTTCCTATCTTCTCTAGTACTCAACTGGATGGATTATTCCCTTTCCTCCTTTCACTTCATTAAGCATTCTCACTGTCCTGCCTGCCAAAATGGGCACATTGCCAACCATTCAAAACCAAAGCAAAACACAAGATTCACTGAAGGCATGAGTATTTTTGCATTTAATAGTCACTTTCTGGTCTTCACTTTGTTGTTCTTTTAGTGGCTGGCTAACACACATGGCTTTGAGCTCAACATGTGACCTGTGTAGACTGGCACTGCTGACTCTGCCCCTTCTTTCTGGTAACATGTTCTCTTTTCCCACATCTGAGATCTCTGTTTTCTTCACTGAACACCCGTTATTTGTCAGTATTCTCAAGGTTTCTCTTTTCATCCTCCTGCAAAGTTATAGATGAGAAATCATAACCATTTTCACTATTACTGCCAAGAAGTTAGACATTTCAGAAAGTACTGGTGCTAATCCCAATCTATCTTCTCAACTCCGGCACTACATTTTCAGTTGTTGTTGCTAATAATAGCAACAGGTAAAGTATATACTGTATATTACTATGGGCCACTATATGGCAATAATTGCTTCTCAAAGCTCTTTACTTAATGTAACTAATTTACGGACATTTCTACTTGGCTAAACAGGACAAAGTGAATTTGCTCTATATCGTCCTTGTCTGCTCTCTCTCTCCCCTTTTTGATCTTGGCTAATAATGTAGCCGTTGTTACCATTTAGTGTGCAATCCTCACAATGTGATTAATCTCTTTAATGATCCTAAATAATGATAAGCTCCCAAATGAAAGCAATTATGCCCACTGTGTTACTTCATGTAACTTCATAACTACCCCATGAAGTAGGTAGTATTATTATCTTCCAATTAATAGGTGAGCAGAGTCAGAGAAGTTAAAAGACCAGCCCAAGATTACATAGCTTGGTAAATGAGAAAGCCTAGATTCAACGCTAGGTTTGTATGAGTTCAGAGTTTGTATTGCCAAGTCCTGTTGATTTTACCTCGAAATGTTCATCCTCTGAGCTCTCATTTTCTAGTCTAGGCTCTAATCATCTTTCACAAGGAATACTGCCAACATCCTCCTAAATTATTTCCTTCTTTCCAGGCACTCCCCTTTCACCTTTTCCTAAGTGATCTTTATAAAATAAACTTTTGAACATGCAATTATCCTGTTCAACTACCTTTCATGGCTCCCCACTGCCTAAAAAATAAAGGGCAAACTGTTTGGAATGGCTTTACAACATTCCTTTACAATTTTGTCTCTTTGTCCACATGCCCTATCTCTTCCTTCCAAATACATATCTGTATATTATGCTGCAGCCACGCCACAATACTACTTGTCCTTATGCCTGAATTAATATTACATATTATGTATATTTAAAGATTATGGCTTCATTGTGGATTTTGTGAAAGCATTGACTTTTTTACCTCTACTTGGTTTAGAATAGAAGTGATAGACCAAGGCACAGTCCAAGTACATACAAGAAGGTATGGCAATGTGGGTTTTTTTTTTCCTCACACATATACATTTTTGGTTTGGAACAAAGGGAAGCCACCAATGTTTTCTATGCAGGATAGCAACATAAACAAAATGAAAATTTTGAGATTAACAACATTTGCTCTTATGAGTACAGAAATGGAGAAAAGACTATGCAATAATAATCCAAGACTAATTTAATCCTAGCAATAAGCAAAACTATTGGCATAAGAAACATGTGGGGAATTAACATTTTTTAAACTTTTATTTATGAAAGAATATTTTTGTATTCAGCCCAAGGCCAAGAGCAAAGATTGGGACAAACAGTTTCTGTGCTCAGTTAGAACATATAGTTGAAGCTAAGTATTCTCAGACATGAACCTAAAATTATATTATTTAGTACAGTGGTGGAGAAGGCAATGGCACCCCACTCCAGTACTCTTGCCTGGAAAATCCCATGGACGGAGGAGCCTGGAAGGCTGCAGTCCATGGGGTCGCTGAGGGTCAGACACGATAGAGCGACTTCACTTTCGCTTTTCACTTTCATGCATTGGAGAAGGCAATGGCAACCCACTCCAGCGTTCTTGCCTGGAGAATCCCAGGGATGGCGGAGCCTGGTGGGCTGCCGTCTATGGGGTCGCACAGAGTCGGACACGACTGAAGCGACTTAGCAGCAGCAGCAGCAGCAGCAGCAGCAGCAGCAGCAGCAGCAGCAGCAGCAGCACAGTGGTAAACTGTCAACTGATCTGTCAATACTACACCCTAGAAGTTCATCTGTGTAGTACATTATTGGGAGTATACACAGGATTATTTACTCCAGTAAGTATCAAAGAATGCAACTCACTGAGAAAAACTGTCTTGATGAGTGGGCTCTAACTAAAACACAAAACATCCCCAACTTTGGAGCAAATATTGCCTATAATGCACCTCAAATGGAATTCTTAAAATACTGTCTTAAAATAAAATTGGAAATAAATTTCTAAAACGTTATGTAAGAGGTTTGGTGGGGGGAAGATGAACAAAGATACTTCCCAGTAGTTTGAGACAGGAAGGAGTAACATTTCAAATACAAAATAAACTATTCTGAACTCCAACTGGGTTAACTGTCATTTCTTTAACCACTGACAAGTTACATCTTGTCATAACCGAGCTCAACCTAGCCACGATGCAAAAACCACCATCAGAATTGTATTGTGGCAACGGTTTGACCCGGGATGCCAGGAGGAGGGCGAAACATCCCCAGGAAGTTCCATTTCTTGAAAAAGCGGGTGTTGCTGCGGGAGGTAGTTTTTTTCCGAATTACCTATTTGCTGCCTTTTTGTTTCAAATAGAGATGTAACTAAGCCCACGGGAAGCCGAGCGCTGCCTTCAAGGGTCCAGACCAGGTCATCGGGCCCGCGGGGTCGCCCCAGGCGGGACGAACGGGTCCCCAGTGGGCCCCCAGCATTCCAGCAGCGGTCGGCGCGGGAAGGCGAGGCCGGACGGGCCACCCCGACCCCTCACGCGCCCCGGCACGACGAGCCCCTACACTCACCATTTCGATGATCTTGGTCTTCCGGCCTGTCTTTCTCTTCAAGGTGAATATGTACTGGGCCAGCACCACCCCCGCCACCAGGGCGCACACGCTGGCGCTCGCTACCGCGCCCACCCTTGCCACTGCCGCTCGATCCATGGACCTGGCCTCCTTTGCCTCGCGGTTCGAGAAGAGGTCGCTGGAACCGGCCTCAGAAACGCCGGCCGGTGGACAAGCCCGGACGCCCCGCCCCTCCCGCACGAGCCCCGCCCCCAGGGAGGTCGCACCCACGAGGGCCCAGCGGCGGGAAGCTGGAGGGAGCCGCAGGAGCTCGCCTGCACCGGAAGCCAAGGTGGGGGAGAGGGTCTTCTCAGAACCCGGGTCCGAGGAACTGCTCAAGGACGGAAAAGGGGAACTGAACTAAATCTCTCTCTCTCTGCTAATGAGGAGCAGGCAGTGGTTCATTCCAGCCCCGCCCACTAGAAATCTGATGCCAACCATCACTCAAAAAGAATCCGCGGCCTTCCACCCTCCTCTGATACTCAGGACTACAACCCCCAGAAGGCATCTGGGGCGTTGCTTTCTGACTTGCGCAGTAGCTTGGCTGTAGAGTGCTATGACAAGCTGCAGGGTGCAGCAAAGGTAACAAGGGAGTAAAAGGCGATCTGCAGAATATGAGAAGATACTTGCAAACCGTTTGACAAGGGGTTAATATCCAGTTTATGTTAAAAATGTCAACAACAACAGAACCCATTAAAAAATAGGCAAAAGACTTGAATAGACAATTGGTAAAGAAGCTTATAAAGCTTATCAAATCATTAATCATCAGGAAAATGAAAATCAAAACCACAATGAGATATCACTTCACACAAGTTAGGACAACCACTGTCAAAAAGACCAGAAAATTAACAATGCTGGTGAGGATGTGAAGAATTGGAACCCTTGTGCACTGTTGGTGGAAATGTAAATTTGTGCAGCCACTGTGGGAAAAGTGTGGAAGTTCCTCAAGAAATTAAAAATAGAATTACCATATGACCCAGTAATCCTATGTCAGGGTATATATCCAAAAGAATCGAAAGTAGACACTCATAGAAATTTTAGCCCTCCCATGTTCACTGCAGCACTATCCATAATAGCCAAGGTGTGGAAGCAACCGAAATGTCCATCAAAAGATGAACTGATAAGAAAATGTGGAAATACATAAAATGTAATACTATTCAACTTTTAAACAGAGGCTAATTCTGCAGTATTTGACAACATGAATGAATCTTGAAGATCTCATATACGTGAAATAAGCCAGTCATAAAAAAGACAAGTGCTGCATTATTCTACTTATATGAGTAGTCAGACTCTAAGAAACAGAAAGTATAATAGTGGTCGTGGGGTCTGAGGAAGAGGAAATGATGGGGTCGTACAGCTGAGTATTGAGTTGTTTCAATTTTGCAAGATGAAAAATTCCAGAGATCTGTTGCAGAATTGTGTGCCTACAGTTAACACTACTGTACTATACATTTAAAAATTATGTTGGTAAATTTTATGTTATATACCACACACATAAAAATGTTGCTATGGCAACAGAGCAGAGACGGCTTAAAGTTAGGCTGGAGCAAGTAGGTGTTTTTTCCTTTTCTGCTGCATTCCAATCAATCATCCCCTCTTCCATCATTTTCCTTTCTGAGTAGCATGACTTGTTCTCACCTGCCTGGTCTCTTTCAAGGACTCTTTCTGCAGTTTCCCCTGCTTGTCTCTGGCGATGACAGGGAGGGGATGCAGGGGAGCTACTTGGGGGAACCACACCAACTCTGTGGAGCTGGTGGTGCTACTCAGTGAGGCTGTCTGTTTGTCCAGGACATGGAAAAAGTTGGAACAGGAGAACAAGAGAGAGCAGTAAGGGTTGCTTTTCTCTGCACCCTCCACTCTTGCTCTAGTCATTCCAGCCCAGGGACCCTGGCAGTTGTTCTGCTTGAAGGGAAATTTGTGGAAAGGGAGTTCTTAGAAAGGTGGGATAGAGCTTATCCGAGCAGGCATCTGGTGAGAAAACAAGTCTGGAATTAGCCACTGGGTGCGTGAATGCCTTTTGTAGAACTAGGAAACATGTGTTGGCTACTGCCAGTTCATGTGTTTGATTTCTCTGTGGTTGTTTTTAACTCTTTAAGTATGTAAATGTGTTTTTCTGTAAATTATTGTCCATAATGATATATGATGTTACTTGGGATGGTAAAAATACATGAAGGAATTTGATGTAAATTTATGAATTTTTGCTATGCACAATGTTACATTCTGCTCTGATAGGATAACTGGCATAGTCTTAGCTTGAAGTAGTTAAGTAGTATTCTTGTGAGGAAGAACTATTTGGTGGATGTAGGTTTAAGGTCTTCTCCCACTAACGCTGTTAAAAATTAAAACAATGCAAAGCAAAACTAAAAACACACCGCTGAGACTTGCTCTCTCATTTCTTTGCCTGTTGTTGTGAGATAGTGACAGTATGCAAGAACCTAAAGAGCAGGAAGAAAGTATGCCGAAGAAAGGTTCTGTCATTAGCTGTGACTTAGGGGACTCATGTAAGATCTCTGGGCTTTGCTTTCTTATCCTGCAAAAGGAAAAAACCAAATGATTTTGGACACCTTTTAGCTATTAAAGCCCTTTGATTAGAGAGTAATGGTCTTTTTCATGCCCTGGGAGATAACTTGGCAGAGGTCCTAGGAAAAAGAAGAGGGAAGTCCTGCTATAAAGAAACAGCCACTGAGGAAATCAAGAGTTCATCCAGTGCTTCTCAGATGTTAGGGTGAGTGTGAACCTCCTGGGGATGTTTGGGGGGAGGCCAAGAGTCCACATTTCTTTTGGAAAGATATTTGTTCATTTTTATTTATTTATTTGGTTGCATCAGGTCTTCGTTGCGGCACTCGGAATCTTTGATCTTTGTTGCAGTATATGGGATCTCGTTCCCCAAGCCCCTAAACCACTGGACTATCAGGGAAGTGCCAAGAGTTCATATTTTTAACACACTCTTGGGTGTTGCTGATGCTCCTGGTCTGGACACTATACTTTGAATAGAAAGGAACTAAATGGTGATGAGGGGCTTTAAGGGACTTTATTGTGCTTAGTCACTCGGAGGTGCCTGACTCTTTGTGACCATGGACGATAGCTCATCAGGCTCCTCTGTCCATGGGATTTTTCAGGCAAGAAATACTGGAGTGAGCTGCCATTTCCTTCTCTAGGGGACCTTCCCAACCCAGGGATCAAACCCACATCTCCTGTGTTTCCTGCACTGCAGGCAGATTCTTTACCCAGTGAGCCATCTGGGAAGTTCTCTAAGGAGTTAACAATTGGAGGGAGGGGTGGATAAATAGAATTGATAGAACAGGAGAAACAAGAAGGAATTAAAGTTTGCCAGTGTTATTTTGTCAACAGAAGTAGATCTTCAATTTTATGTTTGAAGTCCATGGAAATTATTGTTTGGTATAGAACATTTATAGATAATTTTGGAAAGTTAGTTTTGCTTACTGGTGCTATTTTTCTCTTCATTTTAGCAATCTGACAGAATTTTTTCACTAACAAAGGTAATCAAAGCCTTTGTCATATTATACCTATTTTTACCTGATTCAATTACTTCTTGTTTGAAGTTGCTTAAATTCAAACAGATGCCATATCTCCTATCTAAGCATTTTGATTTTGTATGTATCATTCAATAGCAGTGATTAAAGAAGAAAAATTCTCTTTCACCATTGCTTGGGTGTCTAATATGTTCTCTATGCAGGGCCCATGAGGTTTTCTCCTGTCTACTTGAAGGGACAATAAGACCTCTTCAGATGTTGAGCAAATCTTCCCTTTCTTTTTCTCTCCTTGAGACTCTTTATGAACTCTTTGGTTGACGTACATTGTGTGCAAAGGATCACTTACCTGTTAGCCTACTGATTTCTGTCCTTGGCTGTGTCTCCAAATGCAGCTTGGGCCAGTAAGTCTTCATTCTTTATGACGGTCAGTAGCATTTGATATAGCAGGTTACTCCCTCTTTCTAGATACACTTTTAAAAAAGCAGGTCACAATGATTTTATATACATACTAGTGGTTCAGTCGCTAAATCGTGTCTGACTCTTGTGACCCAATGGACTGTAGCCCACCAGGCTCTTCAATCCATGGAATTTTCCAGGCAAGAATACTGGAGTGGGTTGCTATTTCCTTCTCCAGGGAAGCTTCACAACCCAGGGATAGAACTTGGGTCTCCTGCACTGCAGGCAGATTCTTTACCAACTGAACCACCGAGGAAGCCCTTATACACACATAAACATACACACACGCACAAATTCTGAGCGTCCCACTTGTGAGATCTCAGTTCCTTGACCAGAGACTCAACCTATGCCTTTGGCAGTGAAAACGCAGAGTTCTAAGCACTGGACTGCCAGAGAATTCCCTTGTGTGATCACTTTATGGTCACAATCTTACCCCAAACTTAACCACTGGAAACCACTGATCTAGTCAACATAATGTCCTTGAGATTATCTAAGTTGTTTTGTGCATCAATACTTCATTTTTTCTACTGCTGAATTGTTTCCCATGATATGGATATAACAGTTTAACCATTTTACAATTATACACTGAAGAACATTTATTCTTTTTCTTGAATGTTGTTTTTTGAAAAACCATGGAAAGGAAACAGCATCAACAACTAACATTTCTTGGAAACTTAATAAACAGTGCCAGGTTCAAGAGTTTTATTGAACTCGATCTCCAGCTCCCACCCTGTCTCCCCACCCCTCCAGGTTCAGGTGTGGGACTGAAAATTCCCACCCTTCAAGCACAAGTTTGGTTTTTCTGGTGATTAGCTTCCTTCCTTGAGTTATCCAGGGAACTCACCTTAGTCACCTTATTAGCACAAATACTGCAGAGGTAGAAAGAGGCTTGATATGAATAACAGACGACATCATTTGAGCATGTCCTAACAACAGCACAATTCTTCTGCTGAGATAAAAATATCCAGTTGAGAGACTGGACATAGAGATTTGGGTATGAGCAGTATGCTGGTCATACTGGAAGTCCTGAGAATGTGTGAAAATAAGAGTGAAATAAGATGAAGAAAATCTAACCTGGAGAATATGAACATTAAAGAGAGAAATTTGGGAGACAGTAAAAGACTTTAAGAAGGGCCAGTAGAGAGGCAACCAGTTAGGCTGGTACCTGGGAGATGAGATTTAGTGATATGAACTGAAAAGTTTCCATGCCATTTAGCGGCAAGTGGCTCATTAGTGTCCCTGGTGAGGGTGGATGAGTGGGCATAATGGTAACAAAATCTGGATTTTCAGTGAGTGAAGGATATAGGAGGTGGAGAAGGCTGAGCGTTTATGATCCTCTATAGGGAAATAGCTGTGAAGGGAGAAAAGGAGAATGATGGCTGGGGACAATACAGAGCAATGGGAAATGAGAGAATAATGTTTCTTTCATGACCCTGAACCCTTACAAGAGAAACTGTTACCTGTCCAATTAATATCTATTCTCCACTTTTAGTCACAGCAACCCAGTTTCTTCCAAGTGGCAATATGTCCAGCTCAAAGACAAGAGCTCACACACATCCTTTCAGTTAGGGGTAACCAAGGAGATAGAACCTGAAGCTGCACGTGTTTTCTATTATAACTTTTTATAACTCTGCAATTTCTGGAAAAACCCAATTTCTATGCAGTAACGCAGTCATTCCAAATGGTCGATGTGCCCTAGAAGTACTGTTCCTGCCTCCTTCACTACTATCCTATGTCTTTCCTTTCTCTCATGTGCAAAGAATACTGTACTTGCCAGTTTCCCCTTGTCACTGCCCACCCATCACCCCAGAGACGACTGCCCACACCTCCCTGTATCACCACTTCCCCCGCCCACTGGGGTCCTTTGAGCTGGAGCCCCTTCCCCGAGATGTTGGTCTCAGCAGCATGAGGCACTCTTGCTCACCCCACCTGTGGGAACCTTCTTCCTCTCAGGTCTCTCCTCCGTGCAAGTTGGCCTCCTTCGTCTCTGCTTCTCGGTAGGCTCCTCTTCCTTAAGTGTCAGCAGCTTTGGGCCCAAGGAAGGAAGGAGACCAGGAGCTCAGAGAGGCCGTGAGACCTGTCCTAACTCAACACACTCAGAGAGGGGACAGTCGGGGAGACAGAGGGGGACAGGAGGGCTCTATCCTCTAGAAAAACCAAGGCCAGGATGCCCCCCCCCCACAAGAATGTGAAGAAGGGAGGACTGGGGTTCACGCGGGAGTGGGTGGAGATGGCCACTTTCCTCCATCAAGTCTCAGCACCGGCTTCTTCCAGAGCCTTCTGTCTGGGCAGTCTGGCCTGGGAGCTCCAACAAGGGAGCAGCCGCAGGGGGCGGGGCCTGCTGAAGAGCTGCAGGTGCTGCCCAGTCAGGCATAAAAAGGAACCACTGCAGCCGGCACTGTAGGGGCTCTTGACGGTGAGGTCGGCCTTGTGTGGGTTATGTGTGTCGCTATAGAAATTCCCAGTCGCAGATGTCAAGCTAGAGCAGGTCAGTGTCCCTAACGGAATGTGGGTTGTGCAGGGTGCAAGGGCACAGGGTTTGGGGGGCGTGGGGGACAGACTGGGCTACGGGAAGCAGGGTATTAGGAGATGGAGCCCCGGGCCTGGAGTCTGGGGCTGGGCAGGGATTCAGTCTGGGGCAGAGGCTAGGGAGCATGGTGGAGAGGCTGCAGACAAGGGAAGCTGCTGGGTGCCCTGGCATTTGGCGCTGGGCACTGAGTCCCCCCATGCCTCCAAGGCCTCATCTCCCCAAGGTGCTGCTGCCTGGGGAGCTGGACTCACTTAGTATGAGGTGGGCCTGGGCCTCTGGGTGCTGCTCCGCTGGTCCTAATGCATGCAGGGCAGTACCCCATGTCTGCATCCCAGGCAAGTGGGAAGACAAGGTAAGGGACCTGCCACCCAGGATCCCAGTCATGATGAGGGACAAGGATGGTTTTCTACCTTTACAGCCCTTTACAGGGTGAGGCACAGCAGTCCTTTCCTAACTATAAACACCTGTTTTTCAGTGGAGAATGAACTCTTCAGGAAACAACGAAAATTTTGAGGGCAGTAACTCCAGACCTTTCTTCTATGTGCATCCCATGGCCCAGCAGCCTCACCTGGGTCCCTGGTACCAGAATCCTGCCTATAATCCACTCTCCATTTCTGGGGCAGGTGAGGAATCTGAATCCCCAAGGAGGTTCAGTGGGATTAGGGACCCTCCCTGTAAATCCAAGCCTGAAGGTTTTCTAACTCCTTTGTCCATGATTTCCTTTTCCTCACCCTGTGCTCACACTAGACAGATTGGGCAGTGTTTGTGGTTCAGGTTAATCGAAAATATTCAAATTCTAGCTATGTGTCAGTTGTGTGCAGTGTGCTGTGTTTAGTCAGTCAGTCAGTCGTGTCCAGCTCTTTGTGACTCCATGGACTGTAGCCCACCAGGCTCCTCTGTCCATGGGAATTCTCCAAGCAAGAATATTGGAATGGGTTGCCATGCCCTCCTCCAGGGGATCGTCCTAACCCAGAGTTCGAACCTAGGTCTCCCGCATTGCAGGCAGATTCTTTACCATCTGAGCCACCAGGAAAGCCCAAATACTAGAAATGGAGTCTCTATTCATTTGGCCAAGTTGTTGCTGTCCTTGTTTCCCACATGAGGGAACTGAGGCTCCCAGTCAGTGACTGGCCCAGGCTCACAGCGTAATCCATCCAAAGTCTCATGTTGTGAGACCAGTCTTGTTGGACGAGGTACCTTAGAGCTTCTAGTCCTTCCTTGTAATTTTTCCACAGAGTCTAAAGATTCTACATGCTATAATGGGGACATCAGAAAAGTATGTTGGAGGAAGGTGACAAGCAAGATTTGAAAATATTTGGAAGGTAGACATCTTGGACCTAATAGATGGAGGTCCATTCAGATTGTCAGTTTCTACTTGAGTTTTGGGAAATTGTCTCTTAAGGAATTTGTCCTTTTTATCTATGTAATAAATATTGTGGAATAGGGTTCATATTAATCATTTATATTTTTGTGCCCGTGGGATCTGTAGTAATGTACCCTCTTTCATTTCTGATATTAGAAATTTATCTTTTTGTTTTCTACATTCATTCAGTTATGGTCTAAGCAGACATTTTATAATTAGTATACCTTTTAATTTGTAAGTGTGTTTTATGGCCCACAATGTGGTCTATCTTTGTGAATGTTCTATGTGAGTGTGAGAAAAATATTCTGTTGGTTGAGGGGGTCTGTAGAGGTTAGTTATGTACAATTGGTTGGTGCTGTGGAGTTCATTGATTCTTATTGACTTTTTAATATTGACTACATCTATCCATGTCTGCTGTAGGTGTGTTAAAGTTTCCGACAATGGATTCATCTATTTTTCCTTGTAGTTCTATGACTTTTGCTTCATGGAGTTTCACCCCCTGTTAAGGGTATACACATTAGGGATTGTTATGTCTTAATGAAGAAGTGACTTTCTCTTGTGATGCCCCACTTTATGTCCCTGATTACTTTCCTTTCTCTGAAATCTGTCTGAAATAAATACAGCTTCTCCCACTTTCTTTTGATTATTAGCATTAGCTAATTAGCATGGTATGTCTTTCTCCTTTTGTTTGTATTTAATCCCTGTTTTTGTATTTAAACTGAGTTTGTTTGTTTGTAGACAGTTTTTGCTTTTTATTATGCCTTGTAATTTTTTTGGTCAGCCATTTTGTACTGGATAAAAGGAACTGATCTGAATAGGCCCTTAGTAATGGAGTGTTACCTTGTAGAGGTAGAGAAGGGATCACAGTTCTGTTTGTGAAAGGACTATGATTAGCTCTTAGTCTTTTAGTGTGATTTTTGCCTTTGGACAACAATCTACACATGCTTCCCCCACCCCCTCCCATTGGGTTGGGAAGGGTGGCTAGAGTGGACTGGAGAAAAGCGTTTCCATTCCTGCCCATCAGTTAAGCTCTGTTTAGTGTCTTCTGAGGATGAACCTTGTTAAGAAGGGTGCTTCTGGTATGTGTGATTCCTTTTCCTCTTTCCCTGCGGGAAGCTCAGGAGGTTTTTCTCTTAAATTTACTGTGAGAAACTGGTTGAGCTACTGCATGGAAAACTTAAAGTGTGTGGGATGTTTCCCTTATGGATGAGTTTTCTCTGAGGATTTGAACTCAGACGTCTCCATCCTAATCTTGCAGCCTGTCAATAGCAGTTCAGGTTCTCCTACCCCACTGTGAGTTCCCATCGAGTTTTGATCTCCTGGGTCCGTGCCCCTGTAAGCTGTGATTGTATTCACATGGCTTTCCCGTATTGGTGGTAGCACTTTTCCCAGTAAGCAAACACTGCTGTGAGTGACCTGAGAACTCTTGATTCTTGTTCACCTTTTCACGTGGGTAGGATTGAGTGGCTTCCAAGCCTGTAGAAGATCCATAATCATGTAGTCTATCATCTTTTAAATATTAACTGAACATGCAGTATGCAGTGCTGTAGAATTAAAATAGCTGATTTATGTTCTTATAAATAGGCTGATTTTGAGTAAATGCTTCCCTTCTCCATTTTGTCTTTTGTACAATAAGCTGAATTAGAGGATTCTTTTTGCCATTGGCCAGCATCTCTCCATTTCCCCATCATTCAGCAACCACGTGGCAACCACTATGCCACTGTATCTAATACCATTTTTTTCTAGATTTTTACATAAAAGTGATCGTATAGTATTTGCCTTTCTCTGTCCAACTGATTTCTCTTGGCAAAATGCCTCAAGTCCCAGCAGTTGCTGAAAATGTTTTAAAATGCTTAGGGGAAGGAGGGTGTTTCAGAAAAGGAAAAGAGAAGTTTTCAAAGCTGTCTTGGTGAAAGAATGCACCTATGGCTAGAGCCTCTGTATCTTGAAGGACTCAATGAGATGATACAGTGAGAAACTAGATATCGAAGTATTTTATGCCATCCTAGGGAATGTGGTCACTATCGCTCATATCTGATAGGCCATGATGAACCATTCAAATAGTGTAACCGAAGTGAGGATCACAGATTATTCTAGAAGCAAAACGGATTACAGACTTGTGAGAAGTGTGGGAGATGGGTTAAGAAAGTTGTTAGGAGTTACTCATGTAAAAACTGGGGGAGGACTTTATGTCCTTTGCTTTGATAACAGAAGAGGCAACAGAAGACTAGGTGGGAGGCCCGTGGTGGGTGTGAGCAGCTGTGGCTGTGCAGCGTGTACTGGCTGAATGTTGTGACTGGCGGCAGGAGACAGAATGGCTAACTTTCCCCGTCTCTTTCTAGCTTTCACAAATGGAAATCTATATTTTCCAGTGGTGCTCAGTGAGTATCCTGCCTTCCTCGTCCCTCAATCCCCATTGCCTACTACTGGTAACCGAAGGTCCATAGTCCCTGTGTTTTATAACACGGCACAGTTCCGACAGTATGGTGGCTATTGGGAAAAAATGAAAACAAAGGACACGCAAACAGAAGCTGAACCTCAACAGGCTGAAAACTTGAATGAAAAACAAGACATGCACTCAGAAGGCGACAGCCCTGAGGTAGGAAAGGTGACCCGTATTATTCCTGCGAGTACATCAAATGAAATGATGCCATCGTATGATGTGGTTTATGCTAAAGATATGTCACAGAAGGAGGTGCCGCAAAATGGGATTTCACAAAGTTTCTGTGAAAATAGAGGAATGCTTTATAACTCTTATGAGGGTAGAGACTGCATGAACTTGGATGAAGATAAGAAGAGATATGCAGCTCTTTCCCAAAACCCACCACCTCCGAATGGCAGAGATGAGATCCAGAATACCCAGAACTCAAAACTGTACCAGTCTGCTGGAGATATGAACAAGCTTCATCAGGAACAGGCACTCTGCGCCAGCATGGAAGCAGTTAAAGACCTGAGTCTACAGTCAGAATCATCTCAGAAGCCCTTTACTGCAGGGGAAAATATGCCAGAGAACAGGAGCGGGAGCCATGGCTCCCCTGAGAATGTGGGTGAAGAGGTAGAGCGCAACAGCTACCCTGAGATGCCTGTCCCGTCCCCTCCCGGCTTGGCTCAGGTCAGCAAAGAAGATGAGGGCATCCAGTGCGACTTGACTTGGTGGACTGAGGTACAGTCTGGGAATTCCCCTGAGTCTTCACTAGGAAGTGGTAGGAAGGGAGCAGATCAGATGTCAGTGGGGAGCCAGAACCAGGATGAAGTTAATGAAGTGGAGAACAATGGCTGCGAGGGGCAAGTTCCCTCCTCTACCTGGTTGGCCCAGGTCAACAAAGTGGATGAGGGCATCCAGTGTGACATGGGTTGCTCTGAAGCTCAGGTAGAGAAATCCCCCCAGCAAATGCCCTCTAGGGGTGAAGAGACAGCATCAGACAACAAAACCAAGGGATCTTGGAAACAACCAGACACCAATAGGAAATTAAGTGCAGATAAAGAGGAAATGATCATGAATGATGAGACTGGGGAGGTGTATGATGAGAACTTGAAAAGGTGTGTGAAGATTAAAAAGACAGTGAAAGGCAGGAAGCTGAAAGAGCTGAGCAGCTTCTCAAATGTTAAGACAGCATATCTGTTGAAGAAAAGTGCCATCTTGACCGTTGTGCTTCCTGAGGATTCAGAAGACTCTGAGTTGGAAGAGGAGGGTGACATGGATGAGGTAGGATGCCTCCTTGAAGAAGTGAGTCCAGAGAGTCCTCTGACATCTTCCAAAGGAAGGTCTTATGAGGCTGGAAGGATAATCAGGATGCCGCCTGAGAGCTCTCTCCCTCCCCAACTTATGGTCTGGCCCACCAGAAATAAGTGCAAGTTATTACAAGCTTATGGTGAATGTGAGTGTGTCCCTGCAGTTTATCGGTGGATACAACAGGATGGCTGTGAAAGCACTGGTGTCAGGCTCCAAAGCACACCCACCATGGCCAAGCCAGAGGGACTGCAGTCCAGGAGGGCCTCTTACAGACCACTGGAATGTAAGTGACTAATGGACTCATATACTGTTTGGTTGTGTGTACTGGTTCCCTACGGGGTCCAGGACACAGAGGCAGCCATAAATCAGTATTCCTCTGTTTTGAAAATATGTTTTCGCTTCAGGTATAGGTGCCCATATTCATGCTGAAAGAGAATCCCAAGTTAGAGTTCCTGCACTCTAGGAAATTTCAGTGTAATGTGAAACAAAGGGCTCTGGTAGAAGATGATAGAGCGCTGGGTGGCGGTGGGCTGAGACAGTCAGCAGGACGTGGTCTAGATGGATGGCTGAGAACAGGCAGGCCATGTGGAGGCAGCGGATTGCACACCCATTTAAGTTCTGTGGTCTGGAGACAAAAGAGGACAAAGTTTGGAGTGGAAATGGAGACAGCAGGATGAGCTCAAACAGGCAGTCAGGGCAGGATTCTGCTTGAGACCTTCTTGCCAGAATGAATTGTGAGGAACTGGGAAGGAGGCTGGGAACGTGGTAAAGTACAAGTGTTTCTCTTCACTTACAAATTTTTATCCTGTAGGCAATAAGTGGCTAATTCAGATTGAGTAGAGAAATGAGACAAATCTTTGTCTTCAACCAGTAGTATTTTATAGTAGGAATTAGAGTGGAGACCACCTATATGGATGAAAGCCTTGTATAATAAAGTCAGTTTTATTCAATAAAAAGTATTGTAATTCAAAAAATCAAAGTGGTGAGGGTCCTAACTCACATGAGAGTAATTAGAGACAGGTGAGAGGACTAACAGTTGAATTTTAAAAGGTTGGCGTTTGAACATGAGTACATAGGGGGAAAAACGGTAATCCATGGAAAAGTTATCTGAGGAAGAGAAGCTACTTGTTTTGCTTTGCTGTGTGTTGTGGGTGGAAGGAGTGTAAAGTGGTGAGACTGAGGGACTGGGCTAGCAGCCCACCCACACCTGGGTGGAGCTTGAGTTTGAACCATCCCAGGACTGGCGGCGGCACAGGTGACAGGAGTAGGGACAAGGGGAGGGCCCTAAGGACCACTCTGGGAGATGATTACATCTGGCGTGTGAAGAATGAAGCAAAGCAGGTGAGCGAAGAATGGGATGCATAAGGGCCCCAGGGAAGTTTAAATAAATTCCAGGCTTAATCCCAAACCTTTTGATTGAAGAAATATTTAAGCCTACCAGTTCCCACTTAAAAATCAGGGTATATTGTTAGGTTTTAAACCCTTGGCTATTGTCTTGACTTGATTCATGCTCAATAATTTGGAGGAAAATTTTTTTTAAAACAGGGTTCCTTTACAACATGTGCAGGGTTTTCTGGCTTTGATGTTAGTCCTTGCTTATAAAGTGGCAGGAAATGACCTGGGCCACTGTGCTTAGGGACCCCTCATGTGCATCTGATAGCATCTTGTAAACTCCAGAATGTGAACTCTTGTTCATGATGTGTAACACTGAAATTAATAGTTAAATTAAAACACCGACGATGGTGCCATTGGTCTTCCCAGTCTTATTTGCTTTTGTATTCCCATGTCATGTCATTGCCCATCAGAGTGTGTATGAATCTTTTTTCTGTCTTGGGAAATAGCATTGGTTATGAATTTACTCCTCACAGTGACCCAGTACTATAGTTTAGTAGTTTTCAGCACTTTCTCCTTTGGCCATATCTGAAAGAAGGTCTCACTGAGTCCTCCTGTGAAAAAGTTAATGGGAACCTCAGTTTACCCCAGGTTACACAGTCAAGATTTTAATTTTCCTAATGAAGGCTCTCTTCTGGACTGTTTGTTTTTGCCAAGTGATCATTTCTACCACCATGAACAACAGAACGGCATAGAATTTTATCTTGAAAAATAGGTCACTTTCTTGAAAGATGTGTTTTTGAATTGTTTTTTTCTTTTGGTTTTGAAGCCTCTTGGATTATTTAATGTATGAATCACTTCTTCCCTCAGGTAACTGTGAGAGAGCCAAAACCAAGGTCCGTTACAAAGTACCAGAGATTTGAGGCAGATGCCATAGAATTTAGGAAATACCCATCAGCTCTAGAGGTTGGTATTTATCCTGTGTCTAGTTTGTCTTATGATTTGCTTTTTGGACTTTATTTGAGTTTTCCTACTTGATGCTTGGGTCCATCCTCCGCATGGAGGATGGACCCAAGCATAAACATAGCAGTGTTCTAACTGGGTAACAGACATACCTTGTAAGACCCTAGCTTACAAGAAGTTTGGAGCCAAAGTTTTTCAACTGTGTGGAATGTTATGATTATTTAATTTGTAATTTATTTTTATACAGTTTTAAAGATTATTTTCCATTTACAGTTATTACAAAATACTGGCATCCTCATGTTGTACAATACATCCTTGAGCCCTGTGGAATGTTGTTTTTATCCTAGTTTTCACATTTAATTCCTGCTGCTGTTACCAATAGTATATTGTGGATTATATGGAATTCTGTAAGTTTCCTGGTGGCTTCACCATTAGTGTTCTAATATAGAGCTAGGTAAATGGAAGCTTAGCATCTCCCTTCAGGGGCCAGCAGCTTGACAGGCTTCTCTTCACAATGAGTTTTGGCACTGGGTAACCCTTCCTCACTTAAACCCCTAGTCTTGGTCCAGTGGATTGATGACCTTTTAAAGGTCATTTCTGCCCTGCAGAGGTCATAAAGGGAAGAATGGTAACTAAGCTTAGGCAAAATGTTAACACCCTTGGCTTTCCCCTAAAAATGGAAGCTAAAGATATTGGTAATGATTCTGTATATCACATCAGTTACCTGACTTAAAAGAACTGTGTTGTCCCATTGTTACTTCTTAGGAAACAAACTGCTGAGTTCCAGCTACAAGGAAAAGTGAAATATGGCATTATCATGATGGATTAGAACATGAGATCTCTTTCTTGAACTACTAAAGTTATACCAGGAAACAAGAAAATATGACATTGTAAAGTTGTGAATTAAAAGTTGTAAAATAGCAAATAAGTTGGATTTCAAAAGTGTGATTCTTAAGCATTTTCTTCTCCTCTCAAAATGGCCACGTTACTCATGACAACACTGGTAGAACTGGGTTACCCATGAGTAGTTTTGTCTTGTCCTCACCAGGGACCTTGGGATAAAGAGAAAAGGATGGTGGAGCTGAGGACAGAATAAAAAGACTTAAGCATTCCATAAAGAGGTTCTGTCCTGGGAATAGAGAGGATGCTGACTCATTGTCTATATAATGTAGGCCAGGCCTATAGCGTCTGATAGGACACTGATAGACATGTGGAGGGTAGGTGGTCATGCATTCTTTACTTGCATCTAGTGTCTCCTGAAACAAAGGAAGCTTCAGGCATGTAAGATTTCTTTATACTCAGACCCTAGGGGCTAGATGGTCAAGAAGTGGATTCAATCTGCCAATAAATGGTGTAGGTTAAATATGACTAGGTACTCAAAAGGTTTGTGGCTGAAGACTGCCTGGGTTTCTTTGAAGGAAGGTGGCATGGCAGAATTCATGGTGTTCCAGGTATGGCAGGCAGTAGGAATGCCACCAGGAATGTTTGTGGTCACTGCAGGGATACATGGATGGACTGGCCAATGTTCCCTGTGAGCTGTTTGAACATATCTTTGCTGTGCTTATAACTTCAATAACCTCAGATATGCAGATGACACCACCCTTATGGCAGAAAGTGAAGAACCAAAGAGCCTCTTGATGAAAGTGAAAGGGGAGAGTGAAAATGTTGGCTTAAAGCTGAACATTCAGAAAACTAAGATCATGCCATCCGTTCCCATCATTTCAAATAGGTGGGGAAACACTGTAAACAGTGGCTGACTTTATTTTTGGGGGCTCCAAAATCACTGCAGATGGTGATTGCAGCCATGAAATTAAAAGACACTTACTCCTTGGAAGAAAAGTTATGACCAACCTAGACAGCATATTAAAAAGCAGAGACATTACTTTGCCAACAAAGGTCCTTCTAGTCAAGGCTATGGTTTTTCCAGTAGTCATGTATGGATGTGAGAGTTGGACTGTAAAGAAAGCTGAGTGCAGAAGAATTGATGTTTTGGAACTGTGGTGTTGGAGAAGACTCTTGAGAGTCCCTTGGACTGCAAGGAGATCCAACCAGTCCATCGTAAACGAGATCAGTCCTGGGTGTTCTTTGGAAGGATTGATGTTGTAGCTGAAACTCTAATACTTTGGCCACCTGATGTGAAGAGCTGACTCATTTGAAAAGACCCTGATGCTGGGAAAGACTGAGGCAGGGAAGACAAGGGGATGACAGAGGCTGAGATGGTTGGATGGCATCACCGACTCATCGGACATGAGTTTGGGTGGACTCCAGGAGTTGGTGATGGACAGGGAGGCCTGGCGTGCTGCGGTTCATGGGGTTGCAAAGAGTTGGACACAACTGAGCAACTGAACTGAACTCCCTTATACTAACCCAGAACTGCTAGCTGGTGTAATGAGCATGTAAAAAGTGATAGCAGTGAGGGCAATGAGACAAGTAAAAGGTGGTGTTTGCAAAGCTGGTCTTTTATTAGAAGGTCTGTGATGGCCTGATTAACTTCTGCTCAGACCTGCTTAAGTAACATCAGGAAGAGTTCTGGCCTGTATCCCCAACCCATGGTTGCAGAAGGCGATCCTCATGTGTCATCAGTGCACTTTGACAACAAGACAAATACAGTAGCTAACAGTCTCCTGGGCATACTCTACATTTCTTTCTTCTTCTGAATGGTATTGATTATTGCTATATGCAATATTAAGTAGTATTCTTGCCTGGAGAATCTCCATGGACAGAGAGGCCTGGCTGGCTACAGCCCATGGAGTCACAAAGAGTTGGACAGCTGAGTGGCTGAGCACAGCACAGTTGTATGGAGACTGGCATTTAATGTACACTATTTAATGTATAACTTAGTTTTAACTTAAGATAACACATTTTGCCCTGTGGTCCCTGTCTCCACTAGCATTCCAAGCCCATCAGAACACAACTGAACTACAGAGGTAGTTGGAGATAGGAATCCAGGAGGTAGGAATGCACTGGTGGGAGTAATGAAGGTTTGGGTAGGAAGGGTACAGCAAGCTCGGTTTGCAGATCCTGACTCCAGCAGTGTCTTACAGTTTAACTCGTTTCTGACACTGTTTGCCTGGAAATGCACGATTTCACATGACAAGAGCTCAGTTGTGTAGGACTATGCCACACGCCTCCTCCACTTGAGGTTCTACTCAACAGTCAGGTTTTTGCCTGTGCTTCTGCCTTTAACTCGCTGCTTTGGATTCAATTAATTCGCTACATTTCTGATTTATTAGAAAAGGCTGTAAGTCAGGAATGGCCTGATGGAAGAGATGCACAGGGCAAAACAGATGGGATGGGGAGCGGCACAGGGCCTCCATACCTTCTGCGTGCATGGCATTCTCCCAGCACCTCTGTGTGCTCACCAACCCAGATGTTCTCTGAGTCCCTCCTTGGGCTTCTATGGAGGCTCCATCACGGAGGCATGATTGATTAAATCACTGGCCATTGGTGACTGATTCAACCTCCAGTCCCTCTAATCTTTCCCCACATGTGGGTGCGGGACTGCAAGTTCCAGTTCTGTTCAGTTTGGTTTTCCTGGGAACCAGCCTCTCCCCACATCCTTAGGTGCCTTCCAAAAGTCATCTCATGAACATAAACCCAGATGTTGTGGAAAGGAGTTAGTTATGAATCAACAAGACACTCATTTCGCTTTTCTGGCTCTGTCATGAATGGAGGACAAGAGACCAAATACAACAAAAGCTGTTCCCATTGCTCTTACCACACATGATAATCCAAGGGTTTGGGGAGCTGTGTCCAGAAACTGGACAATGAGCAAATATATCTGAGAAATATATTCTGGTCATGTGAGTGATCAGATATATATCATAAATCACGATATTGAAGAATGACAAACAGGAAGCAACTGAATTGCGATAGAGGAATGGTTACATGATTGTAGTACCTTCAAACCAAGGAATCGCGCGGCCATTCAGAGCTTGTGGTGTGTGTCGTATGAAGACACTGTACCTATGATGCTGCAATGCAGGATATATTTGCTATTAAAATCAACATTATACTGTTAAAACATAACTTGAAGATGAATATGTATAGTATTTATACTTAAAATTAAAGCCCTATGCTTGCTTGTGACATAGGAAGTATTCTTGGAAGATGTCACAAGAAATTGGTAGCCACTGGGAAAGGGAACTGGGAAGCTGTGGGAGGAAGGAAATAGAAGTTTCATAATTAAACCTTAGGTACCTTTTAAATTTGGAGCATGTGCATGCATTAAGAAATAAAGTAAATGCATTTAAAAAATAAATAGTGAGCTTTTATTATCCTCAGCAGCAGAGGGAAATCAAGCCTGAGCTCTACACAGGTAGCTCCACCCTGGAGGTGGAACCTACGGCAGCACCCGTAGGAGCTCCTCAGAGACTCCCTTCAACTGGCCGCCCTGCCCAAGGCATTGCTAAGGAGTTGGGACCCACAGGGATCAGCAGGGAGGAGCACAAGGGGAAAAGCTCTCCAGCCTGAAGTCAGGCGTGTCCAGAGCTAGCACCTGGCAACACACAACTCACATCCTCCCTAGAAGGCAGGGGAGAACCCGCACCTGGGACTACACACCCCCTCCCTCTGGGTGTCTCTCCTCTTCCTCTTCCTCCACAGGTCCTCTCATCTTTGGCCACAGTGTTTGGTTTTTGAGAAGAGAATGTTGAACAAGCCAGGCTCCGTCATTCTGAGTCCGAACTCTCATTTGACTTGGAAGACTTATGCTTTCGTTTTTTCTTCTTTTTCTTTTCTTTCTTCTTCTTCTTATGCTTTTCTTTCTTCTTCTTTTTCTTGTGTTTCTCTTTATCTTCTGAAGAACTGGAGCTGCTCCCATCGTCATCTGACGTTGAATCCTCCAGTAACTGTTTTAACTGTTGTATCCTAAACACATAAGATTGATCAAAGAACCATATTCAACTAACTTGAAAAAAATTTTTAGATAAAAATATAAGAACAGTAATGAGGGTGAAAAAATCACAAATTAATCACCTCATTAAAGATAGCATTTATTTTTGTATCTTTTCCCCATTCTTGTCTACATCCATGCTTGTTTTACATGACTGTAAGCAGTGTACAAGCCATTTTGTATTCTTTCCATTGTCCTAAGTATTCTGGCATGTTTCCATAGTCCTTACTTTTATAATTTCTAACAGATGCATACTTTCCTAAATCATTCTCCCGCTGCTCAAGTCCATGCTAGGTAATCTACCTCCTCAACAATTATAATTCAGCACAAGGAATTATATTCAGTATTCTGTAATAATCTGTAAGGGAAGAGAATCTGAAAATATATATGTGTGTATATATTTATATATTGATATATTTCTGAATTGCTGTGCTGTATTAACACAATACCGCAAACCAACTATACTTCACTAAAAAAAAATTCAAACAATTATGATTCGATACCACCAATTTGAAAACAAAACAATATTAAAAAACAACAACAACAACAACAAGTTTCTCTTGTTTTTTCACCGTCTAGGAATTTAAAAAAAAAAAAAAAAGCTCAGATCTTTAAAGACTCTAGAGAAGATAAATGGTAGTTGCCAATACCAACTATCAGTGACACGAGCAAGTCAAGGCTAGGTCAAGCACAATGCTTTAAGTTAACCCAAGGAGAACAGGCTGGCCTGATCATTCCCTACACATTGGCTTTTTTCAGTGACTATCCCAGTCTTCCAAATATTTCACAGTTTACTAAACTACTCCTCTAATACTGGGATTTTTTAATTTATAAAGTTTCTAGCTTTAATTTCGTAGTTTAAGAGGATATTGTTATCATTAGGACAATCTCACCTTATATCCTTTTCATGTCTTTTATTCTCACGAATGATGTCATACATGGGATCTTCATGTGCCTTGAAGGTTAGAGAAGGTTAAGGTTAGGTTTGGCTTCATAGACTGTTAAAATTAAATCCCTCTTTCATGGAAACAGTTTTTTCCTCCTGTTTGGTGGTAATTTTATATTCACCATGTTCTAATCCTTCTTAAGGGTTGCCATCATTTCAAACTCCTAGAGGCTATAAAAAAGATTTCCCAGTTATACAAATACAGGATATAATCTACATAGCCTTCATAAGGAGATAAACCATGGCAAAATCATTAAGTACTACTCAAAGTTAGAAATGTTGAGATTAATTCTATTTGTTCTATATGGAAAGATGATCAAGTGATACTATTAAGCAAACAAGTGAGTTGGAAATGATACATGATTCATTTATAGGTGCACAAATACATACTGTATATGACCAAAGAGAAATCTAGAAGTATACTCTTCAAACTACTTACTACAAATTCCCTGAGGAGAGAGGCAAGATTGGACTTGAAAAATCAATTGTGAAAAACCTTTCTGTAATGTTTCCATTCTGTTAAAATAAGATGAATTTATTCTTATATTTGTATAATTTAAAACTACCTAAATTATTTAAAAATATGAATACACATAAAATTTCATGGCATATGAACTATCTTTAAAAATATTATAAAATTTTTTATGTATCAAAGAAAACATAAAGTAAAAATATCTGATATCTTACCACCTAGGGATATCCACTGTTAATATTTTAGTGTGCTTCTTCTAGTCATTCATATTTCCAAAAAATAGAATCATGTTACGTATATCAATACAACTCTATTCTTTTTCCCTTATGTTTTCATGAATAGCCTCCTATGACATCACATATTCTTTTAAAACATAATTCTCTTCTTAAAAAATAAAGTTCATTTATCTGGCTGCGTTGGATCTCAGTTGTGGCACTTGGAGTCATCGTTGCAGGTTGTGGGCTTCCCTCTGCCTATGGTGCACAGGCTCGAGTGCGTGGGCTCTGAGGTCGTGGCTTGAGTGCTGTGCAGCAGGTGGGATCTTGGTTCCCTGACCAGGGATTGAACCCATATCCCCTGCGTTGTAAGGCGGATTCTTAATCACTGTAGTTAACACCTGATACTGTGGCTTAATCACTGGATTACCAGGGAAGTTCTTCAAATGAAATTCTTAAAAGCTGTATGATTTATATGTTGCAGTGAATTATGTTGCATACTGGACACCACAGTTGTTTCCTATTTTTCTTCGATTTCTATTTTTTAATCATGTAAATAATTCCAAAAGTTATTCTTATAATTACTTGTGTATACTGATGTTCTGTTTTATCCTTAGATCAATTGAGATTTAGAAATTTTAAAAATATGAATATATTTAAGTTTTTGAGATTTATCATCAAATTATCTGTTAAAGGTACTGTAAAAGCTGACATTCTGGGTAGGAGTGATTTATTCAGAATATTTTCTGTAAATTGGTAAAATGAAAATCCAATATTTTAAATATCTTAAAATCCTTGTAGAATGTTTATATACCCCAGTTTGACATGTGGATAATCCCAAGTATATCCAGCAATAGCACAGTCCAACTGACTGAAATAGTCATTGAATGGTGAACTAACACCTGGGAGGTGACTGTGTTAAGATAAAGTGACAATGGACTTCCGTGGTGGCCCAGTGGTTAAGACTCTTGAGTTTTCAATGCAGGGGAGATGGGTTTGATCCCTTGTTGGGAAGCTCAGATTCTACATGTCACATGGCTCAGCCAAAAAAAAAAAAAGTGAAATGATGGACTGACTTTATTGTCATCCAAAGAGAGTATATCATTTATACATACTTCCAGTTTATGATATAAAAATATGTAGTCTTTAGACAAAGGCTGAGAAACTAGAATCCTATTTTATTTATGAAATATGATTTTTTACATAAGTACAAAAAGACTCACTGAATTGATAAAAATGCCTCTTTGGAAAAGGCAGTGTTCCCAAGGCACAGCAAATGTCATTTTAACAAGCATCTTTTTGTTGTTAATAACTAATCTGTCACACAAATTTGATTTAATAGAGATGCAGTTAACACCAGATACTTCGGCTTAAAGGCTTTGGGAACGTATTTTGTGTGAAACTCCAGTTCACTGGTGACTGCCTGATTCACTGACATTCATCACATCCAGTAAATGTAAATTGACACTCTGGGGTTTTTACTTACTACTCTGAACTGTTCTAACTTTTGGTTGCCTTTGATAAAGAAAGGGCATTCTTTGTCGCCTGTTCGGTGACCATACCGTTTACAGCGCCAACCTAAAATAAAGACAAAGGGATATATTTCTTTAAGACAATATATCTTTACTTAATCAAGATAAAGTATCAGTAGATCATGTTAAAGATATTCTTCATTAGATTCCAATTTTAAAAGTATAATTAACGAAAAGAGAGAAACTATTTCCTCAAGTATCCTTTAATTGCAGAGTTTTAGAAGTGAACCAAGTACTTACTAAATAATTCCATGCAAAAAACAAAGTGTGATTTTTTTTTAAACTGTGCTATAGGTTGAATTGTGTCATCCCTTTTGTTGTCCCGCTGTAGTCAAAGTCCTAACCACTAGTACCTCAGGATGACCTTACTGGGAGACAGGATTTTTAGAGAGGCCTGGAATACATCCTTTCCACACCAGCCCTCAGAAGGCCACCTTGACCTTGGATCATTTGCCTCCAGAACTGTGAGACAAGAAACTTCTTGTTTAAGTCATGCAGTCTGTGGGAGTCTGTTACAGCCGAACTAGAACTAGTAAGCACAGGCATTCAGCAACTCCAGCTAAGGAGGTCAGGAAGCAGGAAGAGGGATTATAGGTCGGATTAGCCAATTGTGCTCCATGCTGGCAGCTAATGAAAATATGTAGTGACAAGGAAATGTTTTCTTCACATTTCAATTTGAGAGTTGGCAGTAGGAAACCCCTGGGAAAAAAATGAAGTTTAGGGATTCTCTGACCTGCCCTTCTGCATCTCCCCACTATTTTGAGTTAGCTCCACCTGGGGAAGAAGAAATGCATTCAATACAAATGCAGACCCCTTCAAACAAATGTGTTTTATGACAAAAGGAGAAATTTTAAATGCCGTAAATTGATGTGCGCTATCAGGAAGGATCCATATGATCTGTGATCAAAACCTCTACTAAAGGAGAGGCAATGCTTGTTACTCAAAGTGTAGTCAGTGGACCAGCAAGACTGGCATCACCTGGGAGCTTGTCAGAAAGAGAGAGTATCAGGCCCACCCCAAGTTTGAGAAACTCTGCTTTAGATAACACTAGGATCATGGAAATCAATGACAACAGGGTTACGTGTGCATGTATTTTTCCATCTGGGATGGATATAAGTTTTGTGAAGTCTGAAGCTAACATAAATTAGAGAGAAGGGCTCTTTTGGGGTCGTGGAGAATCTTGACTTGGTAAATTTTACAGAAAGACAGGACTACTGTTGGAACTCCAAAGGCCTTTCGAAGGTACAGGGAAGGGGTCCTAAAGCTTAATCTTCATTAACTTCATGTAAAACTGGTTCTGGTCCAGACTAAACACTTTTAATTTGCATGTCAATGAAAAGAACAATAAAATGAAAAGTGAAGCACAACTAACTACCCCATCAAAGAGGGGAGTGATTTTTAAACTTAATTTTTAAAAAAGGAAATATAATCAGTTTACTACGTGATTCAACTCTGAAAATTATAAACACTATTTAATTAAATTTACGATATAATTATTATTGGGGAAATGAGATAAGTAGGGCATGTGTATGAGATGGGATGGAGGAAGAAAAAAGGAGCTGAGTTCTGGTCTCCTACAGTTAGAAATGAGCAGATAATAAGGAAATCTGAAAAATCAAGGGTCAGGAATGTAATCCTGTTATCTAGATACATGGGGATAAACTTAAAAATAACCTTTTTAAAAGAGGTTGAGGTCAGGAGAATGCAGGAAAGGGAGAAGAACTGCTATTTTAATTGTGTGCATGAAGGATCTTTGTACAAACAAATATCTTTAAAGGCAGCAGTACCCCTTCTTCAAATGCCATCTTATGCTGGTGTGGTGGATGGTGTGCACACAGCTCCACCTGGTCCAGACCCACCCTGTGTGGCCCACAGCTCCTCTCAGGTCATCTGGATAAACCTTAACACCACTAATGAGGACACGCTGAAGTGAGACCCAAGGAGACCCCAGGTGACCCAAGGTCACCCCCAATGCATCCTTCGTCCCCCATGGCATTTCTACATGGAATATCCTTTCTGTTACAGGAATATTACTGAAGCATAGACTCTGCAAGCAGCTGCAGTCCTGTGGAGGATCACTGCCCTTGCAGCCAGAAGCCCTGGAGTCAAGGCGCTGCTCTGCCGCTTACCCTAGACACGGACTAACACATGGAAGGCGGCTTCCTCATCTGTCGCCTAGAGATCATGCCCTGACTTCAACAGCATGGTGTGAGAATGAATTAAAAGGAGTGAACTCGTTTGTGGACAGTGGTCTATAACTTGCATGAACCAAGTCTGTTACTTGAAACCCTTCCACACTCACACTGCATGACTTTGACTTCTTTCCCGAGTGGCATCCAAAGTCCTTTGGTTGGTGCGTGGGCCAGAAATTCCCTGGCATGTTCATTGCCTGGGACATCTGGTATACAGTCTTCTGGCTTAGTCTCATCTTCCTGAAAAAGGAAACAGTGTGTAAGCTCTATGGCAAAAAAAGCGCCAGAGCTCTCCTCCCACCTGCTTGAGAACACAGCACTGCCTGGCTTGCTCATGGGCTGGAGACCCCTATGTCATCACGTTATCCTCTGAAGAGCTAGAAAGACAGATTATAACTGAGAGAGAAAACGGAAGTAACTATTCCAGAAGAGATAGCTGTACCACAAAAATAAAGTAGCCCTTTTTGCGAAAAGTTACTAGTGTTTACATAGGGATGATCTGTGAGCTCCAAATTCTAATTCTAGATCAGAAAAATTAGATTCTAAGATCACAAAAAATTTTCTGCTAACTTAGAAGCTTTGTGGAATGAGGCAGAAGATAGAATTAAACAAATAAGGTTTCCTGGAACAATAAAAACAATGTATCAGAGTAAAATAGATTATTAGACCTTGAAGGCCACTGTCATGTTTTATAATCTCATACATCCTGTATTTGTGAGATGCATTTTCACCACCAAATAACTGCACTGTATAATTAAGGTGCTGTTTTTTACCTTATGATTTTTTCAAGTTTCCAGGAAAATTAAATTTATAATAGAAGAATGTTTCCTAAAAAAATTTTTTTTTAAAGTTAAAAGCTACCAAACAGGAAAGGTTACTTTGGCCTTAAGTCCTCTAAGTCTCACTCCCAGAGAAACACACTGACACTGTGGCCGGGGTGCTGGAGGAGGGACTCTGCAGCAGGCGGGCTGGACTGGATGGATTCACATGTCCTCAGAGTCCACTGTTCTCTGAACTGATGACATTCAAGAAATCAGCAGTGGAGCATCAGAGAAGGAACCTGGGGCAGCAGAGCTTCGAGAAGACACAGTCGCAAGGGAGACAGAAAGAAGGGGAGCGAGTGCTGAGGACACCCAGGGGGCCTGCAGGGGTGTCTTAGGGACAGACACGAGGCAGATTAAACTTCTGCAAAGGCACAGACTATGACAAGCCCAAAGTGCACGAACTGACTGCCATCTGCAGAGAAGAGAGAGGACTACCGTAAAGGACTTCAAACCTTAAGCAGCTGTTTTTCATAACAAGTGACTGAGTCTGAGCTCTGGTCAAATCTGTCTCAGAGAAAAACCAAAAATACAAACTTTACACTGACCTTGATAAACCCAGGAGGAGGTTTTTCATAACTAGAAGTAAAAAAAAAAACACTGGTCATCAATCATGTTCATAGGAACATAACACATTTCAATCACCAAAAAGCAACTACAGGCCAATATAAAAAAGGTTATTTTTAGTAAAAACTAAAACTACACTGTAACTTTTAAAAACAGTTAATAAAATATGTCCAGCAGTCAGAGATGTTATGTTAATATGAATAAACTGATGCTGTATCCCATCCTGCTGGGATGCAGCACTTAAATTGACCAAATAATAACTAACTTCGTTTCTTAGGACAATGATTTTATATTTAGAGGAAGGAAAATCAAGAGACTGCTGGGAAAATGTGAGGGAAGAAGAGACTTGAGCTAATTATGGTTCCAATCTGTCATTACACTTGTGGGTGATTTACCTACCATAACTTCCATAACACTGAGCCTCATGGGGGTGGCGGTGTGAGTGCTCTAAGGATGGGGACTGCACAACGGGGAGGGAGCTAAGCCAGAGGGAAGGGTCTGCTATAGTGGAAGGAGGTGAGGGTGATCCACCCCAGAGGCGCCCCCTCCCACCCCTTGCCCCAGCTCTGGATTCAAGATCCTCTCCACTGGCCTGTGGTGTTTGCAGAGCACACTGCCACTTGCTCCTCAGCTCTCTGACTGCCCTTTATGCCCTACTGACCCCTCTGGACTCAAGGATGTAGGGCAGTCGGTGGCACTCAACTACTGCTGGAGAAGCAGATGACTGTGTGCAACTGTACTTTCCCTTCCACCAATATAGCTCTCAGACCCTCGGGTTCTGAGGACGCAAATCAGGCCTATGCTCCCAACTCATTTCCACTTTTTATTATTTTGCTGGAACTTGGGGAAAAGGCTTCTGGTGTCAAATCTACAAAAGCAGCACCCACCGCTCCTGTTCATTTAAAAAACAAAAAAGCAACTAATTTTAAAAATTGAAATGGAATTAACATATAACACTGTATTCCTTTCAGGTGTATATTATGTTCAGTTTCAAGCACTGACACATTCTAGACTATGCAATGCAGAGTGTGGGTGTCTGGCTTTTAAAGGTGACTGCCTAATGGATATAACCCCCTTCTTAAAAAAGAATGTAGTTAGGAAAAGAGGCAGGATAACTGAACAGCTCAGGTCTTTTCAATGCCTCTCTAATGGAATTTTACTGAGAGAAGGCATCGAGGTGCTATGACTGGTTCAAAATGCTATCTTGACTCCAACAATCTGGAAACTGGGGAGTCCCAAAGTTGCTGCACACAGAAGGTGAATTCAGAGATGATTATTTTTCTGAATTTTATGATGGAAAATGTCATCAGGAAAACATTAATAAATTCTAAAATGGCTAATCACTTATCTAATAGTCAAATAGATACGGATTATCCTAAAACTAGGCCAAAATAGTTTAAGTTAAAACAAGAAAGCAGTAGCGTACAGGACAGAATGTTTGGTATGGTTCTATTTGTGTGTATGGGAAAAGGGAGATTATTACATATACATAAGATATCACCTGAGGGAGGGAGCTTTTTTTTTCACTTACATTTATTTACGTGCAAATACACTGCCTCAAACAATGTTTTTTTAATTACAAAAGAAAAATGAAATTAACGTCATATTCCTCACACCTATGTTGCCATAAGTCCAGGCTAATAAATTTCTGAGAGAGAAACCAAAGGACTTAGGGGCAAAAAAGGGCCACTAATAGGCTGTTAGCTCATTTCTGTTATAGAGTTACATAGGAAGCATTTTTGTTTTAAACATTTCAATGTCATTTGTTTGTTTCAGGAACTATATCCTCACTCCTGCTCTAACCAACTTACTATTTCCTCCTACCAAAGAAAAGAACAGGCGGATGAAACTAAACTTTTAGGTGATACTGAGAGCTCAGTTTAGAAACTTACTCCCTGCAGCAGTAACCACTCAACAATCACCACGCCCGGCACAGTGCTCAGAACCAGAGGGAAGAACTGAGGGTATCAGGGTACTCCTAAAGAAATCTAGGAAAGCCAGAAAGGTTGAAACTGCTCTTACAAAACCTCCATGTAACTCTGGACAAAGGTCCTCTCTGTACCTTGAGACCCCCAAAATGGAGTGGCCCAGTTCAGATCTAAACCTAAGTCAGCCAGTCCTAATGGGGAATGCTTCGCGTCAAGGAAACCTAGTACATACCAATCACAATCCTTCAGCCCAGGGCTACCTAGCTTAGTCTAGCTTACCCTAGATAAGAGGACGTGCAAGCTTCGTAAAGAAATCCCTGACTCCCTAGCCAATCGTGCCCTATTTTCAAGTAGCCTCTTAAAACACCCTGTAAAACTTGCTCCTGTCCAAAATAACTGGGAAGTGTTCCACTGCAGATGAAACACTGTACTTCCTCAATCCGTGGATTGTTTTTCCCTTGAACAAAGGACGTCAAACTGCAAAGTGTGGCAGCTTTGTCTTTTGACACTCTTTAGGACTGTCCTGATAAAAGAAATGTTTTAGTTTTCGAAGCAGAAAACCCTAAAGACATATCATTAATGTTACTATAAATGGCTGCTGACAGACTGTCTCACCTGCCCAATTTATACACATTTCTATTATTCCTCCATTATGGGCTTCCCTGGTGGCTCAGATGGTAAAGAATCTGCCTGTAATGCAGGAGACCTGGGTTCGAACCCTGGGTTGGGAAGATCCCCTGGAGAAGGGAACGGCTACCCACGTCAGTGTTCTGGCCTGGAGAATTCCATGAACAGTGCATAGGGTCGCAAAGAGTTGGACACGACAGAGTGAATTTCACTCTCACACTCTCCATTATTCTTACTAAAAGAGGCCAGGCCTGTGACATGCCACAGCTTTCCCCTGGAAAATATTTCAGCAATTTGCTTTGGAGATATACCATATCTAAAAAGCTTTGTAGCATACCTAAAAGGCTTATTCTGTTTATACCCAGTTGTTCAAATGAAGTGGCATTCAGCTTAAGAGCCACAGGAGGCCAGGCTTCAAGAAAGCATGCATTTTGTGTCAAAGCTCCCAAAGGTTAGTAATGAAGGATTAACCCTTGAGGGCCTTGTCTTACATCATTGTCTCAGCAATCAAGAGAAGGTAGGCAGTGAGAAGTGCCTGAAACAAGTCAAATAACTCATTGAACATCAAACTTAGAATCTAAGTTTGACCTCTAAAGCTGATTATAGAAGGAAAAAACAGAAAGGGAATCGAAAGGGTCATTAATCCAACTTTCCACCTTATATTTAATCTCCTTTATAACCCACTCTTCTCTCAGTGGTCATCTGGACTCTCCTCCAATCCTCGGGAGCTTGGGGAGCACACTGCCTCCCAAGTCAGGCCATGCTGACTCAGGTCCTAATTCTTGTTGAGCTGGAACTGGCCTCCTAGTAGCTTTCATCCTTAACCCTGGTGAAAAATCCTAAGGACCAGAGAGAACAAGTCTACGCTCTCTTCTACCTGACAGCTCCTCCCGAGTAGTTAGGAGCCAGGCCCTCACCGCACTTTACTTCTCTTCGTCACCGCACGAACATTACGGGACTGGGCTTTCTCTTTCCTTATTAACAGCAAAAATGAAAAGGATGGGGATTTTAACCAGTGCACAGTGCGCCCCCCGACCTGAGAGCGGAAGGACCAGGGCGCTCAGTCGCACTTCTAGGTTCAGTCCCGAATACTGACCGAGCACCGCCGCCGCCGCACGAGGACTAAAACCGCCGCTTCCGGCGGGGGAAGCGCCCGCCGCCGCCGCTCGCGTCCCGGACGAGACTCGGGGGAGGAGCCTTCTCCCTCCCGCCAGCCGCTGGGAGTCTAGGGTCCCGCCGCCCGGGATCGAAACCGGCTCTCGGCTGGCCGGGGTCCGAGGGGCTCACCGGCCCACCCCCAGGTGTCCAAGGATCCCGTCTAAAGCGCCGACCCCGAGCGGACCCTGCCGCGCGACCCGGGCCCCGACCCATTCCTAGTGTTAGTCGGAGACGGAGACGGGCGTGACGGACTCACAAGGATTCCAGGTGCTTGAGCTGCTGCAGCTGCTGCGCGTCCTGCCGCCGCCGCTTCAGCTCCCGGCGCCGCTGCAGCTCTTGCTCCGGGGGCTCCCGGGGCCGCCGCGCGCCCCCGGTGCCCGCATCGTCGCGCCCGGGCCGGGACGACATCGCAGCCCCGCGCGGCGCGGCTGAGGCTGCCCGACCGCGCGGCGAAGACGGTACTTCCTCTGCGCCGCGCTCTCTTGGCCCAGCAGCGCCCCCTCCCGCTGCGGCTCCGCGTCCCGCCGGGCCGGGCCGGGTCGGGTGCCCTCTTCGCGGCCGCCTGCAACCAGCACCGCGGAATGGCCGGCGCGGCCTCGAGTCGTTGATCGGAGCCCTGTCTTCAGGTTGGCTGGTGCCGGAGGCCAGAGCTCGCCCCCTGGCGGCGGCCAGGAGTCGCGGCACTAAGGACGCCGTGTGGAGTTGGGCCAGTTCTGGAGTGGCTGGGCCCCTCTCGGAGTCGGGCAACTTCCTCGCCATCTCCAACCAGCGAGGCCAGGAAACCTGTGCAAATCCATTTCGTATCCCCCCGTGGCTAGGCACACAGGAGCTGCTTGTTACCCATTAGTTGGATGCACTCAGTTTTTGAAGAAAGAGAGGCTTCCATAGAAAATTTTCAGTTTTCCAAAACTTGTGAGCCATGCGATGTATCAGTTCAGTTCAGCTGCTCAGTCGTGTCCGGCTCTGTGCGACCCCATGAACTGCAGCACGCGCCAGGCTTCTCTGTCCTTTACCAACTCCCAGAGCTTGCTCAAATTCATGCCCATCCAGTTGGTGATGCCATCCAACCGTCTCATCCTCTGTCGTCCCCTTCTTCTGCCCTCAATCTTTCCCAGCATCAGGGTCTTTTCCAGTGAGTCAGTTCTTCACATCAGGTGGCCAAAGTATTGGAGTTTCAGCTTCAGCATCAGTCCTTCCAATGAATATTCAGGACTGATTTCCATTAGGATAGACTGGTTGGATCTCTTTGCAGTCTAAGGGACTCTCCAGAGTCTTCTCCAACACCAGTTCAAAAGTATCAATTATTCCGCGCTCAGCCTTCTTAATGGTCCAACTCTTACGTCCATACATGACTATGGGAAAAACCATAGCTTTGACTAGACGGATCTTTGTTGGCAAAGTAACCTCTCTGCTTTTTAATATGCTGTCTAGGAATGTGAAGTCAAGTGGGCCTTAGAAAGCATCACTACGAACAAAGCTAGTGGAGGTGATGGAATTCCAGTTGAGCTATTTCAAATCCTGAAAGATGATGCTGTGAAAGTGCTGTACTCAATATGCCAGCAAATTAGGAAAACTCAGCAGTGGCCACAGGAGTGGGAAAAGGTCACTTTTCATTCCACTCCCAAAGAAAGGTAATGCCAAAGAATGCTCAAACTACCCCACAATTGCACTCATCTCACACACTAGTAAAATAATGCTCAAAATTCTCCAGGCCAGGCTTCAACAATATGTGAACTGTGAAGTTCCTGATGTTCAAGCTGGTTCTAGAAAAAAGCAAGAGAGTTCCAGAAAAACATCTATATCTGCTTTATTGACTATGCCAAAGCCTTTGACTGTGTGGATCACAATAAACTGTGGAAAATTCTGAAAGAAATGAGAATATCAGACCACCTAACCTGCCTCTTGAGAAACCTATATGCAGGTCAGGAAGCAACAATTAGAACTGGACATGGAACAACAGATTGGTTCCAAATAGGAAAAGGAGTACGTCAAGGCTGTATATTGTCACCCTGCTTATTTAACTTCTGTGCAGAGTACATCATGAGAAACGCTGGGCTGGAAGAAGCACAAGCTGGAATCAAGATTGCTGGGAGAAATATCAATAACCTCAGATATGCAGATGACACCACCCTTATGGCAGAAAGTGAAGGGGAACTAAAAAGCCTCTTGATGAAAGTGAAAGAGGAGAGTGAAAAAGTTGGCTTAAAGCTCAACATTCAGAAAACGAAGATCATGGCATCTGGTCCCATCACTTCATGGGAAATAGATGGAGAAATAGTGGAAACAGTGTCAGACTTTATTTTTTTGGGCTCCAAAATCACTGCAGATGGTGGTTGTAACCATGAAATTAAAAGATACTTACTCCTTGGAAGAAAAGTTATAACCATCCTAGATAGCATATTAAAAAGCAGAGACATTACTTTGCCAACAAAGGTCCATCTAGTCAAGGCTATGGTTTTTCCAGTGGTCATGTATGGATGTGAGAGTTGGACTGTGAAGAAAGCTGAGCGCCGAAGAATTGATGCGTTTGAACTGTGGTGTTGGAGAAGACTCTTGAGAGTCCCTTGGACTGCAAGGAGATCCAACCAGTCCATTCTGAAGGAGATCAGCCCTGGGATTTCTTTGGAAGGAATGATGGCGAAGCTGAAACTCCAGTACTTTGGCCACCTCATGCGAAGAGTTGACTCATTGGAAAAGACTCTGATGCTGGGAGGGATTGGGGGCAGGAGGAGAAGGGGACGACAGAGGATGAGATGGCTGGATGACATCACTGACTTGATGGACGTGAATGTGAGTGAACTCCGGGAGTTGGTGATGGACACGGAGGCCTGGCGTGCTGTGATTCATAGGGTGGCAAAGAGTCGGACATGACTGAGCGACTGAACTGAACTGAGGTTGGTCATAGCTTTTCTTCCAAGGAGCAAGCGTCTTTTAATTTCATGGCTGCAATCACCATCTGCAATGATTCTGGAGCCCCCCAAAATAGTCAGCTACTGCTTCCAGTGCTTCCCCATCTATTTACCATGAAGCGATGGGACTGGAAGCCATGATCTTAGTTTTCTGAATGTTGAGTTTTAAGCCAACTTTTTCACTCTTCTTTCATCAAGAGGTTCTTTAGTTCTTCTTCACTTTCTCCCATAATGGTGGTGTCATCTGCACATCTGAGGTTATTGATATTTTTCCCAGCAATCTTGATTCCAGCTTGTGCAGTCTGGCATTTCTCATGATGTACACTGTGTATAAGTTAAATAAGCAGGGTGACACTATACAGCCTTGATGTACTCCTTTCCCAATTTGGAACCAGTCTGTTGTTCCATGTCCAGTTCTAACTGTTGCTTCTTGACCAGCATACAGAGTTTTCAGGAGGCAGGTAAAGTGGTCTGATAGTCCCATCTCTCTAAGAATTTTCCACAGTTTGTTGTGATCCACACAGTCAAAGGCTTTGGTATAGTCAATTAAACAGAAGTAGATGTTTTTCTGGAACTCTCTTGCTTTTTCGATGATCCATGTGTTGTATAGCTGGTGTAATATATTGAATTCAGATAAGATTTGGGTTCTGGAAATGAAAAGCCAGTATATACTGTGCACTCTTTATGTAGTCATTGAACGAAGCTCTTAATAGTATAATAGTTCATTTAACTAAAAAATTATAACAAGTGCTGTTACCACCCACGTGTATTATCTTTATTTAGTGATAAAGAGGCCCAGAGAGCTCAGTGACTTGCATAAGGAAACAACTAGTAGGTCATGGAAATTGAAAGTGAAGTCGCTCAGTCGTGTCCCACTCTTTTCGACCCAATTGACTGTAACCTACCAGGCTCCTCTGTCCATGGGATTTTCCAGGCAAGAGTATTGGAGTGGGTTGCCATTTTCTTCTCCAGAACCAGGATGCAAAAGCGTTAGGTGCCTAACTAGGTTGTGCTTTGAAACTGTATGTGATATATAATTTTTTCAGCCTTGAAATAATGGAAGAAACTGCAGAGGAAGTAAAAATAACATCATAAGGGAAATACTTGCTGAAATAGTCAAACTGTTAATGCCGCAAAATGTGAAGAACTTCTTCAAATTTATTCAGGAAGATACAAACACACAGAAGCTATGCATAGACATCTGAAATTATACTGACATATGCCCTGGAAATTATCTTTTCCTCTAACAATGAAGCCAATAAGAATTGTTGAATGAATGTAGATTTAGCCATTCATGTGTAAACTGATCATGACCTTATGGAGCCTTCCCAGGATAGATCTCTCCCCCATATCCTCTGCCAAAGCTCCAGTTTGAAGTACTCAGATAATAGTATCTCATGCATCTTTCCTGAGTTTTTCAGATGCTAAAAACTGCCACAAAATGGAAGAAATTAACTACTTGATTATCATGAGCCCCAGTCCCCATTGCGTAGGAGCTAATCACATACCTTGGGACACCTCCCCCCAACTTTGCCTTTAAAATTGCCTTTTGCTGAAACATTTAGAGGAGTTCAGGGTTTTTTATTTTGTTTTATCTTTTTTTGAGCACCTTTGACCCATTCTCCTTGAATGGCATTGTAATAAAACTTTCTCTGCTCTGAGCTCCGACATTTGGGTCTGGCCTATCTGCCTGCACTGCAGGAGCCCCGGGTTCAATCCCTGGGTCCGAAAGATCCTCTGGAGAAGGAAATGGCAACCCACTCCAATATTCTTGCCTGGGAAATCCCATGGACAGAGGAACCTGGCAGGCTACAGCTCATGGGGTCACAAAGAGTTAAATACGACTGAAAGACTAACAGTTTCAGTTTCACTGTGCTAAAGGCACACACCCTTGCATTCTGCAACAGTGGAAGTTATCTGGGCCAATGAGTGACGTATATGACGCCTTTTAAGACATTCAAATACAGTCAAGAAAAATGACATAGGCTTTGGAAGCTGTGATTTACAAAGGAAATGTAATCGCGCTGCAGGAAGATATTGGTCTACACAATCAAGAAGAGGAGAACCAAGGAAAGAAATCAGGTAGTGTTTTTCCAGGGTTGTTATTGAGCAGAAAATTCTGGGTAGTTCCAGAATACGCACACTACGTATTCCTTCCTTTTTAAGGTGAACATGTACTGGGCCAGCAGCACCCCAGCCACCAGGGCGCACACACTTGCGCTCATCCTCGCGGTTGCTTCTTCCATGGACCGGGCCTCCTGCGCCTCCGCGTTCAAGAGAAGAGGTCACTGGGTGGGACGCTCTGGCC
>NW_024070202.1:64016923-64050526 GCF_014754425.2 Oryx dammah | reverse complement strand
CCCGTTTTCTGTCCTCAGACAGGGCTAGACGCGGGTTCTGAGGAAATCCCCGCCCCGCCCCGCCGCGCCCCGCCCCGCCCCGCCGCGCCCGCGCCCCGCCCCGCCCCGCCGGGGAAAGCCCCACCCACGTGCGGCGGGGACGGAGCCTGGATTGGGGGCGTGGCTTCGTCCGCGCCAGAGGCGGGAGGCGGGTTTCCTCAGAACCCGCGTCTAGCCCTGTCTGAGGACAGAAAACGGGAATCGGATTAATTCTGTCTCACCGCTAATGAGGAGTAGGCAATGGTTCGCTCCAGCTCCGCCCAGTAGAAATCTGATTCCAACAATCAGGAAAAATTCTCCGTCTTCCGCTCTCCGGGGATACTCAGGACTACAACCCCCAGAAGGCATTGGGACTCGGCTATCTGACTTGGCGCAGTAGCGTTCGTTGCAAAGTGCTATGACAACAGGGCGAAGATGGCTTGGAGTTAGGCTTGAATCGGGAGGTGTCCCTTCCGCCGCTGCTGTCCTTTTTCTGCTACATCCCACTCACTGCCTCCTTCATCATTTCCTCCTCTTTGTGAGCAGCATTACTATCCTCTGTTCTCTCCTGCCTGATCTCTGCCACGGGACTGATACCATTTTTTCTGCTCGTCTCTGAGGGTGACCGAGAGAGGATGCGGGAGAGCTACTTGATGGGATTACTCCAACTCCGTGGAGCTGGTGGTGCTACCTGGTGAGACGCTCTCTTTGCCTGGGTCGTGGAACAAGTTGGATCAGGAGAACGAGAAGGAGTATAAGGATCGCTTTTCTCTGCGACGTCCGATCTTGCTTGTCGTTCCAGCCCTGGGACCCTGGCAGACATTCTTAAAGGGAAGTCTGTAGAGACCGCGAAGGACGGTGGGGCAGGACCCACCTGATTCAGCATCAGGTAAGGAAGTATGTCTAGAATTAAACATCGGATTCATGAATTCCCTTTCCGTGTTTTATTTTATTATATATATATATATTTTGATCAGATTGATTCTCTGATGCCATGTAATGGTTTTGGGAGATAGAGGATAACAGGTTTCTTATGAAATATGTTTACATTCAAAAGACAACAGCCAGAACAATGTGTGTGTGTGTGATCCTGTGAATGTCGAGAAAAGGTGACACGAATGTTTAAAGATTCCAATCTGGAGTGTCACATGGTGCACAAGCATTCTCCTGTGACCCTTCAACAAGTCTTCTGAACAAATGGTCAAAGCAGTTCCCAGCCTGTGACTGAAGTAGGATGCATGTATTAATACCCCTTAATTCCTTCTTGCAGTAGGATTATTCCTTCTCCTTCTCTCTTTGACACTGCAGACCACAGCAGTCTAGATGAACTGAAGTGATCTCTCTCTCTTCCCCAGTTCAGTGCCCTGCAATTGACTCCCAATTTTGAGGATCTTTCCTGCCTGCACGACCCCCCCCCCCCCACATCCATCTCACTTTTACTGTAAAAATGAAACCATATCACAGACATCCACAATTTGAGGATGCTGGAGGGAAAAGGATGAGTCTTAGCTAAAGTCTGTGAGTATTCAGAGAGGGAGAAATTTTTCTAACCTCTTTATGTATTTGTATTTGCTGCAAATACGTAAAGAGATTATTTGTTGAAGATTTTTTGGTGAATAGATTGAACTATTATTTAGAATAATATATAAAAGAAACTTTGTAAATTCTGCAAATGATTTACAAGTTATAAGTTTAAGGAATTTTTCATTTTCTGTAATTATGAGTAATTGTTGTTCTTAAATTACAACCACACACTTATGTTTTTGGTGAGACTTCTGGATGGAAATCTTTGAAGGGACAAAAAAAATCAAGTATCAATAAGATATAGTAATTTTTCAAGCTTTGCAACTTTTGAAGTTTGTAGCAGATCTTATCCCTCAGGATAAGGAATTTCTCAAAAATTATTGAAACACAAAGCATTCTTGGTGATTAATTAAAAGTTACTATCATTCTTTTCAACTTCAGTTTAAATCTTCGTTCCAGAGGGACCGTCGTTCACATTCACATTTGTAATTTTGTCTTGCTCGGAACATATCATAACCACCACCAGCACTACTGCTATTACTACTTTGAGGTTACTACTGACACTTATCTGACATTTATTGAATGCTTCCTATGGATTGGGCATTGGGGTAAGTAGTTACATGTGTTAGGCTATTTTATTCTCCCATCTTCCCAGAACAACTGGGAATCTAGAGGAAGAGGGACTTGTCTAAGGTGATACAGTTGAGGTCTGTCCAACTCCCTCTCCTGTGATCTTTCCTCTTTTGTGGCTTTTATTAAAATTCTAGCATTGAGTCTATAATATTGTCTTCAAAAGCAACATTCTTCTTACTCTGTGGATTTGTTATCTTGCCTGGACTGGAAGACCTGACCAGTGTTTTCCAAAATTCGAGGCAGCACTAGCATGATATGGAGAAAATAAAGCTCCTGAAATGAAAAGCAGTAGTGTCAATGTCTTAGCCTCCTAATATCAGCATCTGCCATCTCACCCACGTGTTCCTTCCAGAAGATTCTTGGGGTTATTATTGCCACAGCTGTTCATCTAGCCATCCTTCCATACTTTAGGACTAAGCAAATGAGGTACTAAAACACCCATGTCTTAAAGGAAAACTAAATCTGAGTAAACTTGGTGTGAGAGATAACATATATATATAAGCATTAAAAACAAAAAAGAAAGAATTACGGAAGAGAATTTCTGGAGATTAAGGGATAAAGAGGTGAGTTCTTATTTAATATTCTAATAAGGTCTAAGAAATCAGTCTTTTGTGGCTATTTATAATATGCATCTGTTAAAACCTTCTAATTATTGTTTTCTAATCATCCTTTAAAATTTTAATTAAATATGGGAGATACTTTCCTGAAGTCTGAACTCACAGTGATTAGAATTAATGTTAACAGAGTTACAGCTTTTTAATTGTTGTGAGGTGGCTGCACTTATTTATCAGTAGATAGTCTGGTTTTGGGTGTTACTTCCAACTTCTTGGTATTGATAGTTGTGATCACTTGGGCAGGTTTCTTAACCTCTCTTTGTTCAAGAATACCTATAAAATAGTATCTATGGTTTACTTTGTAGTTTTGTTATGAAGATTAGAATACTTGCAAAGCACTTAGAATGGTACCTGGGACCTTGGTAAATGCTTAGCAAATGTTAGCTATTATTTTCTTTTCTAGTGAAGGGAGGTGATAGCCATGAAAAATCTGATATTTGGTTTTTATTTTACATTTATTTAAAAACAGAAAAGTGCTTCCCTGATAACTCAGTGGGTAAAGAATCTGCCTACAATGCAGGATACAAAGGAGATGCAGGTTCTATCTCTGGGTCAGGAATATCCCCTGGAGGAGGAAAATGGCAGCCCATTCAAAAATTCTAGCCTGAAAAATCTCATGGATGGAGGAGCCTGGTTGGCTACAGTCTAAAGGGTTGCAAAGAGTTGAACACGACTAAGTGACTAAGCACAACAGGCAAAAAACAGAAAATCATTAAGGAGCTGGAAATTAACACTGAATGAATAGGGGATAAAATGCAAATTCTTATTTCTTACTTTTATTGAAGACAATTAAATAAAATTAAAATCAATTTATGCCTATTAAACTTTTGTTATTTGGAATATTTTAAATTTGTTTTTTGTAACAAAAAAGCCAGATTTCATGGCTGAAAATGCCTTATTACCATTGTTCCTTTCTTCCTTTCCTGCCAGTAATAGACCTCTGCCATCCAACTGCTTACCTTAATATGTTAAAGTCAAGACCTGTATGTTTTTGAACTTGGAAAATGAATTAGCATTTTATATGAGTTTTAAGTTATGGTTAATTTTTTTCTCTGTCAATGGGGTAGGATGTCCTTCTAGGAGAAAGGGTAGAATTTATTTTGCTAATCTTCTGAATGTAATTTGTCAGCCTGTTGTTCTTCTGATAGAGTGGTAAATGTGGCCAAAATACAGGAGTATCCTAATTTAAAAAAGGTGAAACTTTGGGACTTCCTTTTGATCCAGTGACCAGGACTCCATGCTCCCAGTGCAGGGGGCTTGGGTTCGATACCTGCTTAGGGAACTAGATCTCACAAGCTGCAGGTAAAGATCCCACATGTTGCAATGAAGTTCGAAGACCCTGCGTGCCACAAGGAAGACCCAGTGCAGCCAAATAAAAAATAAAACACTGAGCGACTGAACTGAACTGAACTGATTTTAGAAAATGAAAAATAAAAATAAAGGTACTCAGTTATTAAAAAGAGTAAAATTTTATTATTTTTATTATGGGAAATTTTAAACATAAACAAAAACACAAATAATAGTAAAGCAATCCCCCATGTGTTCATCACTATGTACTCTTTAAAAAATAGCAGCTTTATTGAAATATAACTCACATGCCATACAATTAAACCATTTAATGTATACAATTCAATTTTTTTAATCTATTCACAGATATGTGCAACCATCAGTTGCATGACAGTAAATCTTAGAATATTTTTATCACCTCAGAAAGAAACCTGTACCCTGAGCTTATAGCTTTCCTGTCTTCTCTTGTCCTTCAAACCTAAGAAACCACCAATTTACTTTGTCTCTATGGATTTGTGTATTCTGCACGTTTTATATAAATGGAATCATATAATATGTGGTTTTTTGTGATTGGCTTCTTTCTCTTGAAGTAATGTTTTCAAGTTTCATCCATGTTGCAGCATATATTAGTTACTCCATTCCTTTCATCACTGACTAATATTCTACTGTATGGCTATGCTACTTTGCATTTGTATATTCATTAATTGGTGGGCAATTGGGTCATTTCCACCTTTTGGGTATTTTGAGTAAGGCTCCTATAAGCATGAGTTTATTTCTGAACTCTCACTTCCTTTTCATTTGTCTATGTCTACTCATATGCCAGTACCATACTGTCCTGATTCCTGTTGCTTTGTAGTAATTTTTGAAATGGGGGAAATATGAGTTCTCCAGTTTTGTTCTTCTTTTAAAAGATTATTTTGACCATTCTGAGTCCCTGGTAATTCTATAAGAATTTCATCAGAAGCCTGCCAATTTGTACAAAGAAGCCATGTGGAAATCTGGTAGGGATTGCATTGAATGTGGAGATCAATTAGTGAAGTATTGCCATCTTAATAATGTTAACGCTTCAGAACCATGAGCATGGTGTATTTTCCTGTTTAGATCTTTTTTTTCTTTTGACTATATTTTGTAGTTTTCAGAGTATATATTTTATATGTCTTTTGTTACTTTTATTGCTCAGTGTTTTATTCTTTGGATGCTATTGTAAATGCAGTTGTTTCTTATTTTCGGATTGTTCATTGCCAGTACATAGAAATACAGTTGATTTCTGTTATGTTGATCTTGTATCCTTCAACCTTACTGAGTTGTTTACTAGCTCTAATAGTTTTTGTTTGTTTTTACTGAATTATTGAGGATTTTCTATATACAAGATCATGTCATCTGTAAGTAAAGATAGTTTTACTTCTTCCTTTCCAATCTGTAAGCCTTTAATTTTTCTCCCACTTAATTGGCTAATTTACAGCATCTAAGATAACAGTCAAATGAAGTGGTTAAGAAGGACATCCCAGACTTGTGTCTGATATTAGGGAGAGAGCATCCAGTCATTCACCATTAAGTATGGTATAAACTATGAGTTTTGCATGTAAGTGTTCTCTTTCTGTTTGAGGAAGTTCCTTTCTATCCTAGTATGTTGAAAACATAGGTGCTAATAATCCATAAACAATCTATAATAAGAATAGAAGAGCTTTATTTGAGCCAGACCTAGGGCTACAGCCTGGGAGACACATATTCAAGAAGTTACAACTTTATAACCACAAAGTTATGTAAGTTGTTTGTGAAGAATTAGGATTGGAGCTTGGAAGGATGCTTGTTAAGCAAGGATTTATTGGGGTTTGAAATGGTTGCATAGTTATGAGGAAAGACTTTGAGATTATAAGGTTGCAGCTGGTAGCTGGTAGCAGATATTGTTTTGAAAACTTCTGCATGTGTTGTTGAGTTTGATACAGTTCAGATAATTCAGTGATGCAGGGACATGAATAAAATACATCCACCATGGCCATCTGGCTCCATTCTGGATGTCTGAATCACAGTTACTCCATTTTGATTTTTAGATGCACTCTTTTCTTTAATGATTAAAGCAGATGTACCATGCATATTTGACAGGTTATAAGACAGGCTATTTGACAGGCTGCTCTAGTTCATGTAAAGTTTAAATTTAATTATATTTTAAGCCAGAATGACTTCCTCATATCTCATATGTGAAAATTTCTTCCATCAGGAGTTTTTACAATTGAAGAGTTTTGGATTTTGTCAAATGCTTTTTCTGACTCTGTTTATATGATCAGGTGTTTTTAAAATTTTACTTTATAGTTTTGGTATATTTTCTTAAATAATTTTGGGTGTTAAACTAACATTGCTTTCCTAGGGGTAAATTACACTTGGCCATGGTGTTTAATTCTAATCATATGTTGCTTGATTCACATTGCTGGTGTTGTGTTGAAGATTTTTACATGCACATTTGTAAGAGACACTGGTCCATAGTTTTCTTTTCTTGTATTTGTCTAGTTTTGTTATCAGTGTAACACTAGTTTCATAGAATGAGTTGGGAAGTGACCCCTCCTCTTTTATTTTTTGGAGAGATTAGTGAACAATTGGTGTTAATTTTTAAAAAACATTTGGTGGAATTTACCATCTGAGCTTAGTCTTTCCTCCCTTTTTTTCTTTGAGCCTGGTCTTTTTTTGTAGGTAGTTTTTTGATTACTACTTCAGTCTTTCTACTTTTTATAAGTCTGTTTAAATTTTCAATATCTTCTGTAGTCCGCAACAGATAGGTGGCAGCAGGACAAATAAGGCTGACGTCCTGCCCCTCCTGGGAAAATGGTTTTCTGATTGGGAGCTGTGGGGAGAGGGTTCTTGGCTATACCAGTCTGGAGTGCAATACTGTCTTGCTGAACTAGGAGTATGGAGGAGGGAGTGTTAGTTTAAATATTACAGACTCTTACTGTTCTTACTGAGTTTTAGATTTTTAGCGTTTCTTTATTTGCTATATGCTCCTAGGACAACTTCCAGAGATGTTAAATGATTGTTTTAAAAAATAATTTTCAGAGTTTCACTGGGAAGTGGGCCCATGGAACTTCTCACATGTCATGCTGAAAGTGGAATTCTCTGAAACTTTAAGTTGATAACATATGGTTATGGGAGAAATACCTATATTATCACAAGATTTCATCAGAGTTCCATTGGATATCAATGTGCTCTGGAGTCTGTAAGACTTATATTTAAGAGCAAGTAGGTGGTGCTAGTGGTAAACAACATCCCTGCCAATGCAGGAGATGCAAAGAGACATGGGTTTGATCCCTGAGTCAGAAAGATCGCCTGGAGGAGGGCATGGCAACCCACTCCAGTATTCTTGCCTGGAGAATCCCCATGGACAGAGGAGCCTGGCGGGCTACAGTCCATAGGGTTCCAGAGTCCGACACAATTGAAGTGACTGAGTGAGTGAGCAATAAAAATGATTATGTATAAGGTTATTAGGAACACAGCTGATATGTGCAAAGAGAATTTTTTTGTAGGTGTGTTTTATTTTTCAAGCCAAGAGATTAAGCTTTTTTTTTTTTTTTTTTGCAGATAGCAGGGATATCTAGCAACCTTGTTCAGACTTGCTGTTCAATGTATGAAGCCATAGTGGAGAGAAACTCCCTTTTGAAATCTTTTGTCCTGCAGCCTAAGCTATCATGTAAAAATACACCAATTTTTGAGAAAAGGAAGTTAATGATGTACAAATTTAGCACAAATGAGGGTTTGTATTTTCTTAATTTTTTTGGGAGTGGGCAGTGCACTGTTCTCTGCTTCTGCCTTTGAAATGGAAAAGAGAGGCACTGGGAGATACGCTACTGGCCATCAGTTCAAATTGTTAGTTTTCCTATTGTTCATTAATTTAGCAGCAGACCTTATTCAGCAGTTGATTGTCCACAATGGTAAATAATAACACCTGGGTCACGGGCGAACCAGTGTGCTGAATTGTGCTGCTGCTGCTAAGTCACTTCAGTCGTGTCCGACTCTTTGCGAGCCCATAGACGACAGCCCACCAGGCTCCCCTGTCCCTGGGATTCTCCAGGTAAGAACGCTGGAGTGGGTTGCCATTTCCTTCTCCAGTGCATGAGAGTGAAAAGTGAAAGTGAAGTTGCTCAGTCGTGTCCGACTCTTAGTGACCCCATGGACCGTAGCCCACCAGGCTCCTCCATCCATGGGATTTTCCAGGCAAGAGTACTGGAGTGGGGTGCCATTGCCTTCTCCGTGCTGAATTGTGATGTAATGTAATTCATGCAGTTCTGCTATGTATTAGGGCTTCCCAGGTGGCACAGTGTTAAAGAATACGACTGGCAAGCAGGAGACGTCGGTTTGATCCCTGGGTGGGGAAGATCCCCTGGAGAAGGAAATGACAACCCACTCCAGTATTCTTGCTTGAAAATTCCATGGACAGAGGAGCCTGGTGGGCTACAGTCCATGGGGTCACAGAGAGTCAGATATGACTGAGTGTGCATGCTTGCTATGTATTAACTTATGTTTTGCCCTAGTATGAAGGTAAGTTGGTCTGAAATGAAGTAGCTGCGGTCCTGTGAAGAAGAGCCATTTGTGGGACCTAGGTTTAAAAATAGCACCGCCCCCCCACCCCCACCCCCCTTTTAAAAATTACAACAAGGCAAAACAAAAAAAACCTCTAACTGAGCCATGCTTTTTCAGTGTTTCAGATATCAAATTGCAGGCAATGACAGCCTAATAAGACCAGGTCTAGAGACTGGGAGACGGTATGCAGAAATGCTTCTGCCATTAGCTCTGTAATTTAGACAGAGATTAAGACTATCCCCAAGGAAAAGAAATGCAAAAAAAAGCAAAATGGCTGTCTGAGGAGGCCTTACAGATAGCTGTGAAAAGAAGAGAAGCGAAAAACAAAGGAGAAAAGGAAAGCTATAAGCATCTGAATGCAGAGTTCCAAAGAGTAGCAAGGAGAGATAAGAAAGCCTTCCTCAGGGATCAGTGCAAAGAAATAGAGGAAAACAACAGAATGGGAAAGACTAGAATCTCTTCAAGAAAATTAGAGATACCAAGGGAACATTTCATGCAAAGATGGGCTGGATAAAGGACAGAAATGGTATGGACCTAACAGAAGCAGAAGATACTAAGAAGAGGTGGCAAGAATACACAGAAGAACTGTACAAAAAAGATCTTCATGACCCAGATAATCATGATGGTGTGATCACTCACCTAGAGCCAGACATCCTGGAATGTGAAGTCAAGTGGGCCTTAGAAAGCATCACTACAAAGCTAGTGGAGGTGATGGAATTCCAGTTGAGCTATTTCAAATCTTGAAAGATGATGCTGTGAAAGTGCTGCACTCAGTATGTCAGCAATTTGGAAAACTCAACAGTGGCCACAGGACTAAAAAGGTCAGTTTTCATTCCAATCCTAAAGAAAGGCAATGCCAAAGAATGCTCAAACTACTGCACAATTGCACTCATCTCACATGCTAGTAAAGTAATGCTCAAAGTTCTCCAAGCCAGGCTTCCACAATACATGAACCATGAACTTCCAGATGTTCAAGGTGGTTTTAGAAAAGGCAGAGGAACCAGAGATCAAATTGCCAACATCCACCGGATCATGGAAAAAGCAAGAGAGTTCTAGAAAAACATCTACTTCTGCTATATTGACTATGCCAAAGCCTTTGACTATGTGGATCACAACAAACTGTGGAAAATTCTGAAATTGATGGGAATACCAGACCACCTGACCTACCTCTTGAGAAACCTATATGCAGGTCAGGAAGCAACAGTTAGAACTGGACATGGAACAACAGACTGGTTCCAAATAGAAAAGCAGTACGTCAAGGCTGTATATTGTCACCCTGCTTATTTAACTTATATGCGGAGTACATCATATCAAATGCTGGGCTGGAAGAAGCACAAGCTGGAATCAAGATTGCCAGGAGAAATATCAATAATCTCAGATATGCAGATGGCACCACCCTTATGGCAGAAAGTGAAGGGGAACTCAAAAGCCTCTTGATGAAAGTGAAAGAGGAGACTGAAGAAGTTGGCCTAAAGCTCAACTTTCAGAAAACTAAGATCATGGCATCCAGTCTTATCACTTCATGGCAAATAGATGGAGAAACAGTGGAAACAGTGGCTGACTTTATTTTCTGGGGCTCCAAAATCACAGCAGATGGTGACTGCAGCCGTAAAATTAAAAGATGCTTCCACACAATTGCACTCATCTCACATGCTAGTAAAGTAATGCTCAAAATTCTCCAAGCCAGACTTCAGCAATACGTGAACTGTGAACTCCCTGATGTTCAAGCTGGTTTTAGAAAAGGCAGAGGAACCAGAGATCCAATTGCCAACATCCACTGGATCATGGAAAAAGCAAGAGAGTTCCAGAAAAACATCTATTTCTGCTTTATTGACTATGCCAAAGCCTTTGACTGTGTGGATCACAATAAACTGTGGAAAATTCTGAAAGAGATGGGAATACCAGACCACCTGACCTGCCTCTTGAGAAATCTGTATGCAGGTCAGGAAGCAACAGTTAGAACTGGACATGGAACAACAGACTGGTTCCAAACAGGAAAAGGAATATGTCAAGGCTGTATATTGTCACCCTGCTTATTTAAGTTCTATGCAGAGTACATCATGAGAAACACTGGACTGGAAGAAACACAAGCTGGAATCAAGATTGCCGGGAGAAATATCAATAACCTCAGATATGCAGATGATACCACCCTTATGGCAGAAAGTGAAGAGGAGCTAAAAAGCCTCTTGATGAAAGTGAAAGAGGAGAGTGAAAAAGTTGGCTTAAAGCTCAACATTCAGAAAACGAAGATCATGGCATCTGGTCCCATCACTTCATGAGAAATAGATGGGGAAACAGTAGAAATGGTGTCAGACTTAAATATTTATTTTGGGCTCCAAAATCACTGCAGATGGTGACTGCAGCCATGAAATTAAAAGACACTTACTCCTTGGAAGAAAAGTTACGACCAACCTAGATAGTATATTCAAAAGCAGAGACATTACTTTGCCGACTAAGGTCTGTCTAGTCAAGGCTATGGTTTTTCCTGTGGTCATGTATGGATGTGAGAGTTGGACTGTGAAGAAGGCTGAGGGCCGAAGAATTGATGCGTTTGAACTGTGGTGTTGGAGAAGACTCTTGAGGGTCCCTTGGACTGCAAGGAGATCCAACCAGTCCATTCTGAAGGAGATCAGCCCTGGGATTTCTTTGGAAGGAATGATGCTAAAGCTGAAGCTCCAGTACTTTGGCCACCTCATGCGAAGAGTTGATTCATTGGCAAAGACTCTGATGCTGGGAGGGACTGGGGGCAGGAGGAGAAGGGGATGACAGAGGATGAGATGGCTGGATGGCATCACTGACTCGATGGACATGAGTCTGAGTGAACTCCGGGAGTTGGTGATGGACAGGGAGGCCTGGCGTGCTGCGATTCATGGGGTCGCAAAGAGTCGGACACGACTGAGCGACTGAACTGAACTGAACTCCTTGGAAGGAACATTACGACCAACCTAGACAGCATATTAAAAAGCAGAGACATTACTTTCCAACAAAGGTCCGTCTAGTCAAGGCTGTGGTTTTTTTAGTGGTCCTGTATGGATGTGAGAGTTGGACTACAAAGAAAGCTGAGCACTGAAGAATTGATGCTTTGGAACTGTGGTGTTGGAGAAGACTCTTCAGAGTCCCTTGGACTGCAAGGAGATCCAACCAGTCCATCCTAAATGAGATCAGTCCTGGGTGTTCATTGAGAGGACTGATGCTGAAGCTGAAACTCCAATATTTTGGCCACCTAATGTGAAGAGCTGACTCAGTTGAAAAGACTGTGATGCTGGGAAAGATTGAAGGCTGAAGGAGAAGGGGATGACAGAGGATTAGATGGTTGCATGGCATCACTGACTCAATGGACATGAGTTGGGTAAACTCTGGGAGGTGGTGATGGACAGGGAGACCTGGCGTGCTTTGGTCCATGGGGTTGCCAAGATCAGACGCGACTGAGCAACTGAACTGAACTGAACTTAGGGGAGTCATAGACCTATAGAATGAGAAGACTAGCTGATTGGTAAGTAGCTTCTAGCTGTGGAGGCTCTTGATTTTAAAAGTGAGTTTTTTTTCTGAACTTTTGAAAGATGACTAGTGGCAGGGGTCACAGTGAAAACGAAGAGAAGTAGAGCATTGCTCTAAGAAAACATCCGCATAGGCTCTCAGCTATCAGTTCAACTAGTGGTTTTCAGACTTCAAGGTGCATGTGAATCACTTCCGGATGTTGTTTGGGGTGGAGTTGGGCTTCTCAATTTTCACAAGCTCTTGGGTGATGCTGACCTGCTAGTCCAGGGACTCCACTTGGGGTAGCCAAGCTGAAGAATCTAGAAAAGGAGGACTTTCAGAAGCTAATGAAGTGGTAGGTGTCTAAGGAGAAATTGGTAGAGCAGGAGAAACAGGAAGGAACTAAATGTTGCCAGTTGTATTTTGTTAATAAGAATAGATATTCCATTTTATGATAGAAGTCCATGAGAAATTACTGCTTGATTTAGAACAGTTCCATTTACACGCAGTGTTGGAGAGTTAGTTTTTCATATTGGAGATTCCTCCCCCCACCCACTTTTATTCTAGCAAGCTGAAAAAATTTGTTCACCAACAAAGGTTTTTAAGGCCATATTCACATAATAGGTATTTTCATCTGATGAAGTCATGTGTGTTTATATTCAAACTACAGGTACATACACTTTTCGCCCTTCCTGATTATGCTTCTTGTCCTTTTAAGTAATCATATCCATCATTATCATAGCCATGATGATGACTATATGCTGAGTGTTGTGAGACCTCCTAGTGAATCATTGAATGGTGTTGAATTGGGGTCATATTCTGCCCTGGGCTGCAAGAGAATGATGTGTCTTTATTGTGGCAGTCCAATGGTATGTTGTGTTACAATTTTCCAATGTATCTCAAGTATGTAATGGGAATATATGGCATTTATTAAATATTGTTACATCCCTCTCAAATTAAAAAATTCAATAAAAGTATAATAGAAGTGTTTATTATGGTTTTGAATATTTGCTATGAGATTTGAAGTTTAGTCATCTGGCAATCTGTATGGTTTTACATAGTGCCATTATTAATAACAGGTGATACAGATGGTTTTTCAGAAACTCTCCCCCATGTTAAAACTCATGATAAGTTTACTTACCTGCTAGGTATTTTTCCTTCATTTTCATCAATCCCTTGCCTTTACCTGACTGCTTTCTTTTTTAACATAAAGAGAGGGCTTTACATGAAATTTTCTTTCTCCCCTACCCTGGTGTTTCTTTAAAATTGTCACTTTGAAAGGATTTTACAATCACATAGAAGCTGCAAAAATAGTGGTTTCCCAGTGATAAAGTACAATTATCAAAGCCATTAAATTGACATTAGTACAATACACATAGAGCCATGCCATGTAGGGCTACCCAAGACCATCATAGTAACACTGTTCATTAGGATCTTTTTTGGACAGTTCTTCTGTGTATTCTTTCCATCTCTGCTTGATCCGTCCAGTGTCTACTAGGTCCCCATTGTTTCTGTCCTTTATTGTGCCCATCTTTGGGCAAAATGTTCCCTTGATATCTCTAATTTTCTTGAAGAACTCTCTAGTCTTTCCCCTGATTATTGAAGAGATCAAGAAGAGATGGAAAGAATACATAGAAGAACTGTACAAAAAAGATGTTAATGAATTGGATTACTACAATGGTGTGGTCACTCACCCAGAGCCAGACATTCTGGAGAGCAAAGTCAAGTGGACCTTAGGAAGCATTGCTGTTAATAAAGCTAGTGGATGTGATGGAATTCTAGTAGAACTATTCAAAACCCTAAAGGGTGATGCCATCAAGGTGTTGCATTCAATATGTCAGCAAATCTGGAAGACCCAGTAGTGGCCACAGGACTGGAAAAGGTCAGTCCTCATCCCAGTTCCCAAGAAGAGTAGTACTAAAGAATGTGCTAATCATTGGACCATGCTAGTAAGGTCATGCTTAAAATCTTGCATGCTATGCTTCAGCATTATGTGAACCAAGAACTTCCAGGTGTCCAAGCTGGGTTTAGAAAAGGAAGAGGAACCAGAGATCAAATTGCCAACATTCACTGAATCAGAGAGAAAGCTAGGAAAGTCCAGAAAAACACCTACCTCTGTTTGATTGACTACGCCAAAGCCTTCAACTGTGTGGATCATAATAAACTGAGGAAAGCTCTTAAAGAGATGAGAATACCAGAACATCTTACCTGTCTCCTGATAAACCTGTATGCGGGTCAAGAGTCAACAGTTAGAACCCTGCATGGAACAACTGATTGGTTCAAGATTGAGAAAGGAGTACAACAGGGCTGTCTGCTATCACCCTGTTTGTTTAGCCTATATGCTGAGCACATAATGAGAAATACCCGGCTGGATGAGTTACAAGCTAGAATCAAGATTGGTGGGAGAAACAGCAACAACCTCAGATAGGTGAATGATATCACTCTAATGGCAGAAAGAGAAGAGGAAGTAAAGAGCCTCTTAATGAGGGTGAAGGAGGAGAGTGAAAGAGCCAGCTTAAAACTAAATATTAAGAAAACTAAGACAATGGCATCTGGCTCCATTACTTCATGGCAAATAGAGGGGAAAAGGTGGAAGTAGTGACAGATTTCCTCTTCTTGGGCTCTCAAATCACTGTGGATGGTGACTACAACCATGAAATCAGAAGACGTTTGCTTTTAGGGAGGAAAGCTATGAAAAAGCTAGACAGTGTGTTGAAAAGCAAAAAGATTACTCTGCCAGCAAATAGTCAAGGCTATGATTTTCTCAGTAGTCACGTACGGTTGTAAGAGCTGGACCGTAAAGAAGGCAGGGTGCTGAAGAATTCACACCTTTGAACTGTGGTGCTGAAGGCTCCTGAGAGTTCCTTGGACAGCAGGGAGATCAAACGAGTCAATCTTAAGGGAGATCAACCCTGAATACTCATTTGAAGGACTGATATTGAAGCTGAAACTCCAGTATTTTGGTCATCTGATCCAAATAGCTGGACTCATTGGAAAGTCCTTGATGCTGGGAAAGATTGAGGACAGAAGGAGAAGAGGGCATCAGAAGATGAGATGGCTGGCTGGCATCACCAATGCAACGGGCAAACTTTGGGAGATGGGGAGGGACAGGGATGCCTGGCATACTGCAGTTCATGGGGTCGCAAAGCGTCGGACATGACTGGGCGACTGAACAACAGCAACTATACTCTATTTAGTACTATAGCTAAATTACAGATCTTATTTCAATCTCACCGTGTTTTATATTACATACACTTTTTTTTTTTAGGAATACAGTTCTAAGAAATAAAATTTATGCCTTGGAACCACCACCAAAGTTTGGTTCTAGAACTTTTTCATCACCTCAAAGAAATTCCTTTGCATTAATCCTTTAAAGTCATACCCTCTCTTAACCTTGGTAACCACTAATCTGTTCTCCATCAGCTTAATTTTGTAACTTTGAAAATGTTGCAGAAATGAAATTATTTAAAATGCAACCTTTTTGTAAATCAACTATAATCCAATAAAAAGTTAAAAAGGTAGATAAGCAACAGGGACAATTTGTACAGCACAGGGAATTATAGTCATTATATTGTAAAAACATTTTTTTTTTTTGGTTGTGCTTGTAACATGTGGAATCTTAGTTCCATAACCAGGGATCAAACTCATGCCTCTTGCACTGGGAAGCACAGAGTCTTAACCACTGGACCACCAGGGAAATCCTTTTGTAATAACTCTTAGTGGAATATAATCTATAAAAATACTGGATCACTGTGCTATACACCTGAAACTAATATTGGAACTCACGTATACTTCAATAAAAAAAATAATGAAGTAAAGGAAAAGGCAGCCTCTTAGGACTTCCAGGCTTCCCTTGAATGGTTAAGAATCCTCCTGCAATCCTGGGGACCTGGGTTCAATCCCTGGGTCCAGAAGAAACCCTGGAGAAGGGAATGGCAACCCACTGCAATATTCTTGCCTGGAGAATTCCATGGACAGAGGAGCCTTGTGGGGTGCAGTCTGTGAGGTCTCAAAGAAGAGGTTGCAAAGAGCAGGACGAGACTGAGCACACACACACACAAAAGATATGGAAGCAACCTAACTGTCCATCAACAGATGAATGAATACAGAAGATGTAGGGTACACACGCACACTCTCTCTCTCTCTCTCTCTCTCACAGTGGAATACCACTCAGTCATAGAAAGAGTGAAATAGTGCCATATGAAGCAACATGCATGAACCTAGAGATTAGCATACTAGATGAAATGTCAGAGAAAGGCAAATATGATAGCACTTACATATGGAGTCTAAAATATGACACAAACTTTCTTATGAAGCAGAAACAGACTCACAGACATAGAAAACAAACTTATGGTTACTAAAAGGAAAAGGGAGGCGGGGCAAAGATAATCAGGAAGCTGAGATTAGCAGATACATATTACTATATATAAGATAGATAAACAACAAGGTCCTACTATAGAGCACAATATACAATATTCTGTACTAAACCATAATGGAAACTATATATATATTATATATATATATAAATACATACACACACACACAACTGAATCACTTTGCTGTACACCAGAAACTGACACAACATTGTAAATCAACTATACTTCAACAAAAAAGAGTGCTGCTCCAGCAAAAAAAATTCCATTGTATATATATACACTAAATTTTGATTATCCACATATTTGCCAGTGGACAGGTGGTTTGTTTCTACCTTTGGGTCTTGTGAATAATGCTGCTGTAAACATATGTATGTGTATGTGCTTAGATGCTTCAGTCATGTCCAACTCTTTGTGACCCTATGGACTGTAGCCCACCAGGCTCCTCTGTCCATGGGATTCTCCAGGCAAGAATACTGGAGTGGGTTGCCATGGGGACCCATGGATCTTCCCTAGCCAGAGATTGAACCTAAATTTCTTAGGTCTCCTGCATTGCAGGTGGATTCTTTACCACTGAGCCATGAACATGGTTGTACAAATATCTCTTCGAGAAACTGCTTTCAGTTTATTTGGCTGTATTCCCAGAAGTGGAATTGCTGGATCAAATGGTAATTTAAATTTTTAATGTTTTGAGAAAACACCGTACTATTTCCACAGTGGCAGCATCATTTTATATTCTTACCAACAGTGCACAAGGGTTTGATTACATCATTGCTAACACTTATTATTTTAGGTAATAGCCATCCTAATGGATGTGGGGTAGTATCTCATAGTGGTTTTGACTTGCATATCTCTAATGATTAGTGACATTGAGCATTGTTTCATATACTTGTCCATTTGTCTATCTTATTTAGATAAATATCTCAATTCCTTTGCCCATTTAAATTTTTGTTATTGTTGTTGAATTTTACCAGTTCTTTATGTATTGTGTATCGTGACTCTTTTCAGATACCTGATTTGCAAATACTTTCTCCTATTTTGTAGGTTGACTCTACTGTGTTTTTATTCAGTCCTCACATACCATTCTTACCTTTATTTTATATTAACAAATGAGGAAGCCAAAGTATAGAGAAATTCAGTAACTTTTAGTAACCTGCATCTGGTTGCCTGGTTAGTATATGGTAGAGCAGGGATTCAAACTCCTATCAACTGCCTCCAGAGGCTGTACTTTTTACCACCATATTATGGTCAGCTAATTTCTTAGCCAACTCTATGAATACAAGTAATCTTGATTTCTGTGTTTAACCTGTGTGGAAGGCCTATTGAAAGAAGCAGATTAATCTACCTTTAAAAAAAAATATGATGATCCTCATTATTTGCATATTCTGTATTTGTGAGTTTTTCTGCTCACCAAAATTTTTTGTAATCCCAAATCAATATTCATAGTGCTTTTGGTGTCATTCATGGTTGTGGGCAGAGTGGCAAAAAATTGGAGTCACTTGATATGGATATTCCCAGGATATTCCCAGCTGATGTCAAACACAGCAACTCTCTGCCTTCTTGTCTTCTTGTTGAAGCTCTCATTTTATTCGTAGTCTACTTAGTGCCTATGTAGTCTACTTTTTCTATCTCTGTGGTTTGGGTTTTATGTGTGTGTGTGATATTGCTATTTAAAATTGTCCCCCAGAGTAGTGCTAAAGTACTGTCTAATATTCCTAAGTGCAAGAGGGCTGTGATGTACTCTATGGAGAAAATACATATAGTAGATAAGTTTTCTTCAAATATGAGTTGTAGTGTTGTTGGTCATTGAGATCAATGTTAATGAACCAGCATTATATAAAATAAACTATCTTTAAACAGAAACACACAAGAAACAAAATTATGTATTCATTGGTTGCTGAAAATGCTGTGAATAGAAGCTTGCGTGACTCTAACCCCCTACTTCCTCTAGAAGCAATGATTCAGTGTTTGCAAATTCAGCGTTTGCTGCCACTTATAGAACAGAGCTTCTTTGAATAAAAAGAGTTGACTGCTTATCCTAACTATCATTCAAATCAGTGTATCTTGAAGGAAGCTTCGTTTATGTTAGATAAATAAATTCTCATAGAATCCCAGGTATGTTATGTGTGTGCTTAGTGGCTCAGTCATGTCTGACTCTTTGCGACCCCATAGATTGTAGCCCACCAGGCTCCTCTGTCCATGGTGATTTTCCAGGCAAGAATACTGGAGTGGGTTGCCATGCCCTCCTCTAGGAGATCTTCCCAACCCAGGAACTGAACCCAGGTCTCCCACACTGCAGGTGGATTCTTTACTGTCTGAGCCACCAGGGAAGCCCTAAAAAGTGTTGGTCACTCAGTCATGTCTGACTCTTTGTGGCCCCCGTGGACCATATAGCCTGTCAGGCTTCTCTGTCCATGGAATTCTCTAGGCAAGAATACTGCAGTGGGTTGCCATTCCCTTCTCCAGGGGATCTTGCATATCCAGGGATTGAACCTGGATCTCCTGCGTTGCAGGCAGATTCTTTATCATCTGATCCACCTGGGAAGCCCCCTGTGTGGTTTGTACTGTAATTTAAAAGGTCCAGTGTGCTTTCACATCCACCACATCCGTAACCCAGCGGTATGGCTGGTGTATACTCATTTTAGATGAGGAATCAAAGTGCGAAGGGGTTACGTGAGTTGCCTGAGGACACACAGGTAATTAGTGCTATAAGTAGACTACAGCCCACATTTCCTAGTTGGTTTTTTTTGGTGTGAATTTCCTCTTCCATCTTTCTTTCTACAGTTAGGGGAAAGAGAGTGAATACGTTTTGAGTACTTGTGATGTACCCCTTCCGGTATTAGTCATTGATGCATTTGATCTCATTTGCTCTTCTTAGCAACTCATTGTGACAGGAGATCTACAGTCTTTCTAAGGACCAAACTGAAGGGAAATTCGGTGTTTTGTCTAGGAATTATGTGCTGACTAGTGCTGGTAGAATTTGGATCTTGATCCTTCAAAGAATATATTAACTTTGTGCAGTTGTCTGCTAAATGTCCCAGAGGAGAGAATTGATGCAACATAAATGTATAATTTCTCAGCTTCACTTTCCAATGGCATGGCAAAATATTTGATTAATGTTTCCACTCATTTGGAGTTGTGGTTTCATGTATTTGTCCACAAAATACCAAAAAATTAGAGTTAAATATAATATTTTTTCTCAAATTTGTCTAAGTTTAGTTTGCTCTGTATGTTGTAGGAGTTAATCAATTCATAAATCCTGTTGTGACTTGCACTTTGTGAAGTGGATTTTGATTATAAATAAATGCTTTCTTTTTAGAGTGAACGAAAATGTCTTTATTTAAAGCCCGTGATTGGTGGTCTACTGTTCTGGGAGATAAAGAAGAATTTGATCAAGGCTGTTTGTGTTTGGCTGATGTTGACAATGCTGGAAATGGACAAGGTAAACAACTTATCACCAAGCACGTTGAACAAAGCATTTTATAGGGATGAAATAAAAACGATTTTTAAAAAAATGTATACTTTACAGAACTTAGGTGAACTGTCATGATTATGTCCCAGTTTTTTTTTTTTTTTTAAACAAAGTGACTCAGTTTTTAAGATCATTTGCCTTATAAGTAATATTTAGGTAACAGGGTGATAAATGTACTTATTACTTATGTTTTGTTGTTTGTATTTTTCTGGTCTGTGTTGATTCTGTCATATTTGCTGGGACTCAGAAAAATATTATAAAGTGTCATTTAATTTATTTTTATTTGTTGCAGAATCAGGTGTTGTAGGGTAGAACTGGCAAAATATTTTTAGTTTTGAAGATTTTTCTTTTATAGACATTATTTGCAAGAAAAATTATTTAAAATTGAATCTAAAAGCTGTTTACCAGAATGGACAAATTATGTTACTCTCTCTCTTTGTAGAAAACAATTCTTAAATCATTGTTTTCATTTTTGTATTTTGATACTAGAAACAATATTCTATTTTATTCTTATATTTTTTGCTCCTCTTTGTATGTTCATATATCAAGTGGTCTTTAAAACATTTTAGGTCTGTATTATTGCTATTTGAAATTTATATTTGGTTTAAATGATTTATAGTCATGAGCTTTTTTTTTTGTAATTAAGATAGTCACTGACTATAGTCACTGACCTCTTAAAAAGAAAACTTATAATACTTTTTCTTCTGTTCATTTTATATAAATATTGCCCCTTTACATTTCTCTTTATTTTCTTTCTCTTGCCTATAATGAAAATAGTAGAATTTGGGTTGTACAGTGAAAGGAGAAAATGATATAAGCAATGAGGAGTGGAAGTCACTAAGCTGTTCTGAGCGCCTACTACATTGTATATAAGGATGATCTGGGCACTGCCTTCCTACTGATAGGAGCTGTGAAGGTCTTCTATTTGGAGGATGTCCTGAGTGGTTCTTTAATGATTATCAACCCTGCCTCTTGCTCAAGTGTTTGTTTAAATGTATAATTCCTCTATAATTTGGCAGCCTAGAAGAGTCATACCACAAAAATACCTACCAGAGAGAAAAAGTTTCATACCCACCTCTGCCTAAACTATTTAAAGCTCAACTTGGTTGTAAACTCTACTTACTGGTTGTCTGAATAACGTGGTGTTCACTCCTTATTTCTCAGTGGGGTGCCACTAGTGGGTTACCAGGATGCTGAAATGTTGCATCCCCCTAATTTTCATCCAGCTATGAGCAGCTTCCTCTGTTTTCCTGAGCATACAATACAAAAATCATTCTCTCTCTGTGTGTTCCATACAGAAGAAAAAAAACACTGATCATTATTTCTCAAAGCCTGGACCACCTACATCATAATATTCTGAAGTGATTATTGTGTATGAAGATTTTCTGTCCCACGTGTACAGAATCTCTGGAGGGTAGATGGATTGGATGGTGGCTTAGGTATCTACATTTTGACAAGCTCCAAAGTTCAATGGTGGCACACTAAAGTTTAACAATTATTACTGTTGACCTTACGTGGAAATTTAGTGAGAGCAGTTTCGAGCATGTTCTGTTTGAAATCGCGTCTGGTAGGCAGAACTGAAGTAGAGATTTGGGAGTGAGCAGAATGTATGTATTTGAAGTGAATGAGCAGAATGATTGTATCTGAAGCCCTGGGAAAGGTAAAAATGCACAGAGAGACAAGATGGAACAAGAGGGACCTTAGGACCATGACCTGGAGAAAATGAACAATCAGGGAGGAGCTTTGGGAAAGGTAGTCAATAATAGATTCTGATGGGGCAGTCAGAGAGGCAGGAGAACCAGCTGGGCTGGCACCTGGAAGGCAAGATTTAGTGACATAAAGACTGATACGTTTCCACATTGTTTTCCAACCAGTGGTTCATTAGTGTTCTTGGTGAGGGTGGATGAATGGGCACAGTGGTAACAAAACCTAGATTCGCAGAGAATGAAGGGGTGAGAGGTGGGAAAGGCTGAGTGTTTATGGCCCTTTAAAGAAACAGCTGTGAAAGGAAGAGGGAGAATGATCATTGGTGACCACCTAGGGTAAAGAGAAATGGGAAAAATTGAATGTGTAGCATAGAGGAATGAGATTCGTTCTTCTAGAGAAGGGATCTAGAGTAGACAGTAGGAGATGGGATGAAGTGTGCAGGTGGAAGGGCTATCTTTAAGCTTGTGTGAAAATTTTTTTCTCTGTGACAGAAGGCAAGAAGATAAGAATGGACATAGATGAACAGAACTTTGCAGGTTAGGTTGGGAAGTGAGACACTAGTGCCAGTTGATCCCTGTTTTCTTAGAGGTGATCAGAGAGTGAATGAATAGTATTAGCGCCTTGAAATTGCTTTGGACGAAGTTGACTTGATTCACAGAAGAAGGATTCCTCAGTCTTGAGAGGAGATTGAGAGAAAATTAAGGATCCCTTCATCCTGAGAGAATCTGAATGGTTCAGCTTAGATTACATGCTAACCTATGGCCTGGAGGGAGTGTTTATTACAAGAATCAGAGTTAAACACATACATAAGGCAGGCTAAAAAATAGTTCTTACATTTATCACTTTTAGCTTCTCAGCATTTATACCTAATGTGGGGCAACTGTCCCTTGTACAACTGCACATACACATATTCTTACCCATCTGCAATGAAAGATAACTGTGCCCCTACTGCTTCAGAGGCACTTTCAGAGAGCCCTGGCTCTTCAAGACTAGGCTCTCTGGGTGTTATCCCTTTCATTTGTCATTCCAGTATTCATGTTCTAATATTCTGCTGCCTCTAGAGTGATTGGTACATACAATTTGTGTTCACAGTTTAATATATACATAATATTAATAGTCGAGGAAAAGAAGAGAAAGAAAAACTTAAAAATTAAGATGAAGGAGCAGGAAAAATTGTATGGCAACTTGAAGAAGTCATGTTGGGAGCTACATCCTGTTTTGCAACTGGTCACCTGTTGCAGGTTAGGTTGGGAATTGAGACAGTAGCATCAGTTGATCCCTACTTTCTTGGAGGTGATCAGAGAGTGAAAGAATAGTATTAGTGCCTTGAAATTGTTTTGTGGCCTAGGTCTTCATTCTTGAGGGATCTAGAACATTGGTGCTTGCCTGAAGAGGATTATAGTAGTTTCACTTATGACTGATCCAGACAGTACAGGGAAGGGCCCATGGGGTCCCTGGCTTTCACTCGTATTTCTTTCAGCCCCATTCAGCCCTTTTGAGTAGAAGGCAATGGCAACCCGCTCCAGTCCTCTTGTCTGGAAAATCCCATGGACAGAGGAGCCTGGTAAGCTGCAGTTCCTGGGGTTGCTGCGAGTTAGACACGACTGAGCGGGTTCGCTTTCACTTTTCACTTTCATGCATTGGAGAAGGAAATGGCAACCCACTCCAGTGTTCTTGCCTGGAGAATCCCAGGGATGGGGGAGCCTGGTGGGCTGCCGTCTATGGGGTCGCACAGCGTCAGACACGATCGAAGTGACTTAGCAGCAGCAGCCCTAATGAGAGGACGTGGCAGTCCTGGGTCCTGTGGATTGGATTGTGGTCATCCTTGTAAATGTATACTCTTGCTCCTATTAAGTGAAAGCAAACTGTTCCTGTTGGTCTCTGTGTATTGTAAAGGAGAAAAGGCATTACCAAGATTGGGATGTGTTAGTAGGCTCCAAGAAGAAACAGTTTGTGAATAACAGAAGAATTTAGAGTTGCCCTTTAAGTTGTACTGATCAACCTTACTCTATGCTTCAGTGCTAAGTCACTTCAGTTGTATCTGACTCTTTGAGACCCTATGGACTATAGCCTGCCAGCTCCCCTGTGGGATTCTCCAGGCAAAAATACTGGAGTGGGTTGCCATGCCCTCCTCCAGGGGTCTTCCCGGCCCAGGGATCAACCCTGGGTCTTCTATGTCCCCTGCACTGTCATGTGGGTTCTTTACCGCTAGTGCCGTCTGGGAAGTCCCTTAACTCTTTCAAATCCATTAGTTAGCTTTTTTATCATCAACTTTGGTTATTAAACCAAAATTCTGTGATAGGGATTATCACATATATATATACAGTTCAGTTTATTTTATTTTATTTTATTTTTTTTACAGTTAAGTTTTTTGGAATCAAATTTTAGGAGACCATCTCAAATCAGGCTTAGAAATGGTATTGATTTTGATTTTCTCCCTGTTGAAGAGATGGAGTTCCACTGGCTTCTATGTAGCCCTTTTAATGTAATATCCCTTACTGTATACCTTAGGGAACCAAGTGGTTATTCCACAGTTTTCTACAGAAATATATTTCCTTTAAGCTCTCAGTTACTGGGTGAGAAATCATAGATGGGCTCTGCTTCCCCATTAGGGTAAAATAAGTTAGAAAGTTAATTTATCACTGAATCTCCATAATTGGCAACAACAGTATCTTCCTGGCCTTCCAGAATTAGTAGTAATTTAGAGCCAATATTCAGTGTTCTCATAAAGGTTGGGTATTTGCCTTTGTTCAGTACATTTGTTCAGTCCCCTGGTTTGACAGGGAAGGATCTGAGGAAACTTTATATTAGGCATGTGTGGTGTTGTAATTGTTGTGCTAGTCACGCAGTTGTATCTGACTGTTTGAGACTTCCTGGACTGTAGCCTGCCGGGCTCCTCTGTCCATGGAGAATCCAGGCAAGAATACTGGAGTGGGTTGCCATTCCCTTCTCCAGGGGATATTCCTGACTCAGGGATGGAACCTGGATCTCCTGCATTGCAGACAGATTCTGCCACGGCAGTCTATACACAGCCCTGTCTTTGTTTAGATGACTCCAGGTCTATAAATTAAGTAAGGGGTTCAAGTGACTCCAAGTCTATAAATTGACTTAAGTATGGACATGAGTTTGAGTGAACTCCGGGAGATAGTGAAGGACAGGGAAGCCTGGCATATTGTAGTCCATGGGGTTGAAAAGAGTCAGACCGACTGAGCGAATGAACAGCAATAATGGGGTTTGGTGCAATGCCATGACTGTCTGATATGGTGGCTTGAATTAGTCCTCTTTTTCATAGACCTGGAATATTTTTGGTTATAGATTTCAAAAAAGGCCTTAATTTGATAAGCATACTATAGTACATTGTTACAATTAAATACTACTCAGTAATAAAAAGAAATGAATCATTGGGGAAATAAAGGCCTTAGTGAGTTGCCTGTTCGTTCCATTCCTGGGGATCCTGTGTTAATTATAGCTTGAAATCTGTGATAGTTAGACTGTTACCTGAGATCTGGTTACTATAACAATCCCACTATTTTAATAATTATACATACATGTTGTAATTCTAGGGGTTAAATTGTCACCATCTGGGCTTGGCCATCCTGACTTCCTCTTACCCCTGAGGGTGGGGCATGTTGAAGGTGAACCCCACTCTTTCTGATCACTGTCTTTACTTTTATGTAAGAAACCTGGAGAGACTGTGAACTTATTTGTTACTGTAATTTAAAACCTCTAGTGTTAATCCCTGAACCAGATTCTTAGGGGTTAAGCTCCCTGTGAAATGAGGTAAGGAATTGTTTCCTCAGACTCCCAAAGACCCTTAGTTTTACCCTGAGATGAGAATTTTGGTCAAAACCTATCATTCTCCTACTTTAAATTAACCAGTGCCCTTAGAAAACATCATCTTACATATGGTTTGGCATTGCTCCTTCCTGTTCATTTGGCAATGCTGTTCAATTCACTAGAGTGTTACCTGCAATGGGCACAGTGTTCCAGATGCTTGGAGGTGTTAACAGCTGTTCTGTCACTGAGTACGATGCTGTTTAACTCCATATAAATTATGAACAGAAGTTTTAATGCTTTGTGCCCCAACTCACCTCAAGAACGAGTTTCTAAATATCCCTGAAGGAATTGGTGTCTGTAGTTTATTCCTTGGTGCTAATTTTGTATATCAGTTAACATTTTTTTTTTTTTTGCTACAAGTGACAGGAAACAATTATGATAAATGCAAACAAAAGAGAGATTGGAAGGAGAGTGACATAGCTCTCTTGAATGTAGAGAGTTCATTTGGCCAAGCCTTAGTCAGAGTCAGGAACCACTATGTCTCGAGAGAGTTTGTAGACCTCTGACGCTGCCATCAGATCACCTAGAACCAGATTCTTTTTTTTTTTTAATTGAAGTATAGTTGATTTACAATGTTGTATTAATTTCTGCTGTATGACACTGTGTGTGTGTGTGTGTGTATATATATATATATATACATTTCTTCATATTCTTTTCCATTATGGTTATCACAAGATATTGAATATAGTTCTCTATGCTATAGAGTAGGACCTTGTTGTTTATCCATTTTGTATATAATCATTTGCATCTGCTAGTCCTAAACTCCCAATTCATCCCTTCCCCATCCCTCTTCCTCCTTGGCAACAACAAATCTGTTCTCTATGTATATGAGTCTGTTTTATAAATAGGTTCATTTCTGTTGTATTTTAGATTCCATATAAATGATATCATATGGTATTTGTCTTCCTCCGTCTGACTTACTTCACTTAGGATAGTAATCTCTAGGTCCATTCATATTGCTGCAAATGGCATTATTTCATTCTTTTTTTATGGCTGAGAGGAGAAGGCAATGGCACCCCACTCCAGTACTCTTGCCTGGAAAATCCATGGACGGAGGAGCCTGGTAGGCTGCAGTCCATGGGGTCGCTGAGAGTTGGACACGACTGAGCGACTTCACTTTCACTTTTCACTTTCATGCATTGGAGAAGGAAACGGCAACTCACTCCAGTGTTCTTGCCTGGAGAATCCCAGGGATGGCGGAGCCTGGTGGGCTGCCATCTATGGGGTCGCACAGAGTCGGAAACGACTGAAGCGTCTTAGCAGCAGCAGCAGCAGCAGTATTCCACTGGGCTTCCTAGGTGGCGCTAGTGGTAAAGAACCTGCCAATGTCCCCTGCCAATGCAGGAGACATGAGAGAGATGGATTCAATCCCTGGGTCGGGAATCCCCTGGAGGAGGGCATGACAACACACTCCAGTATTCTTGCCTGGAGAATCACATGGGTGGAAGAGCCTGGTGGGCTACAGTCCATAGGGTCGCAAAGAGTCAGACATGACTGAAGCAACTTGGCACAGCACAGCACAGCACAGTATTCCACTATGTATCTTTACCCCATCTTCTTTATCCATTCATCTGTCGATGGATATATAGGTTACTTCCATATCTTGGCTATTGTGAATAGTAGCACCAGATTCTTAATGACATGTGTTATCTCTATTCAAGATTGAAATTCCTAGGATAGTACCTTTCTCAGAGGATTATTATGAGAATAATGAGTTAGTGTTAATATATATAAGCTACTTAGACCGTTGCCTGGCACATAATAAGTTCTCAATATTAAAGAGTGTAGAACTCCTTCTTTTCAGTATATAGAAAAAAAGTCAGTGTACTCTACTAATCCGGGAATTTACAACAACCCAAAGTATTTCCTAGGATTGCCATAACAAAGTACCACAAATTGACTGGCATAAAACAACAGAAATTTATTCTGTCACAGTCTGGAGTCTAGAAGTCCAAAATCAAGGTGTTTGCAGGACTGTACTATCTCTGAAGCCTCTAGGATCCTTCTTTGCCTCTTTCAGTTTCCGATAATTCTTTGGCTTGTGGATTATCACTCCAATCAGTGCCTCTGTGATCACACGATCATCTTCTTGCTTGTCTTTGTATCTTCATGTGACATTCTCCTCCCCACCCTGTCCTTGTTTTCTCTTCTTATAAGGATACTAATTGAGTCCTGCTGCTGCTGCTGCTAAGTCGCTTCAGTTGTGTCTGACTCTGCGCGACCCCATAGACGGCAGCCCACCAGGCTCTGCTGTCCCTGGGATTCTCCAGGCAAGAACAATGGAGTGGGTTGCCATTGCCTTCTCCGAATTGAGTCCTACCACATACCTAATCAAGTGTGACCTCTTTGTAACTTGGGTTCGTCTGTAAAGATCTTATTTCCAAATAAAATCAGTTACTGGGGGCTAGGACTTCAACACATCTTTTTAAGGGACACAGTTCAACCCATAATACCTATCTTATCATTTTCCCTTTTTGTACCTGAGACTAGATATTATAAATCAGAGCACTCTATCTAGTGAGGCCTTGGAATAATTTTTAATGCAGTGTTTTGACAGCCAAAATCAGGTGTAGAGTTGACACTCTATGATGAAATCAGTTTACAACCTGATACTAGTCCTTTGTTAAAAGGGCTTACTTTGTGCTGAATTATGGCTACTGATAACAAATCAAGGCTTAAGAAAAGTATAGTATGTTAGTATATTTGAATATTGGTGATGTAAAGCTATTTAGTTCACTTTAATTATATATTCTGTTGGCAGATTGGTCTTTGTATATGAAACAAAACTGGATTCTTTTAATTTTTAGATTCTTTTCTTATTGTCTTATTTCTTTTTAAAAATTTTTTATTTATTTTAATTGGAGGTTAATTACTTTATAATATTGTAGTGGTTTTTGCCATACATTGACATGAATCAGCCATGGGTGTACATGTGTCCCCCATCCTGAACCCCCCCTGCCACCTCCCTCCCCATCCCATCCCTCTGGGTCATCCCAGTGCACCAGCCCTGAGCACCCTGTCTTGTGCATCTAACCTGGGCTGGCGATCTGTTTCACATATGATAATATACATATTTCAATGCTATTCTCTCAGATCATCCCACCCTCGCCTTCTCCCATGGAGTCCAATAGACTGTTCTATACATCTGTGTCTCTTTTGCTGTCTAGTATATAGGGTTATCATTACCATCTTTCTAAATTCCATATATATATGCGTTAGTATACTACATTGGTGTTTTTCTTTCTGACTTACTTCACTCTGTATAATAGGCTCCAGTTTCATCCACCTCATTAGAACTGATTCAAATGTATTCTTTTTAATGGCTGAGTAATACTCCATGTGTATATGTACCACAGCTTTCTTATCCATTTGTCTGCTGATGGACATCTAGGTTGCTTCCATGTCCTGGCTATTATAAACAGTGCTGCAATGAACATTGGGGTACACGTGTCTCATGGTTTTCTTGGTATGTATGCTCAACAGTGGGATTGTTGGGTGATATGGCAGTTCTATTTCCAGTTTTTTAAGGAATCTCCCACTGTTTTCCACAGTGGCTGTACTAGTTTGCATTCCCACCAACAGTGTAAGAGGGTTCCCTTTTCTCCACACTCTTTCCAGCATTTATTGTTCGTAGATTTTTGGATCGCAGCCATTCTGACTGGTGTGAGATGGTACCTCATTATGATTTTGATTTGCATTTCTCTGATAATGAGTGATATTGAGCATAATTTTTAGATTCTTCTTTTAGACATTAGAAATTCTATTTCCCAAAATTTTTGTGACTAATGTTTTTTCCTATATCTTTAAAAACACCTTTTTACAGATAAAATAATTGTGGGCAGCTTTATGGGATACCTAAGAATCTTTAATCCTCATCCTGTAAAAACAGGAGATGGAGCTCAAGCTGAGGATTTGCTTCTAGAAGTGCATCTACGAGATCCAATATTGCAAGTGGAAGTAGGAAAGTTTGTTTCGTAAGTAGAGTCCACTAATTCGAGTGTTTTGTCTTACTATTTGGAGTATGTCAGTCCCTTATGTGTCAAAAATGACTATGAATTAAATATATTTCCTGTATATTGTCACGTACTGAACATTGTTTAATATGGAAACCTGTATATTTAAGATAGAAAAATTTAGGAGTTTTTTTTTTTTTTTAAGTGTAACAGACCTAAGATGCCTGATGTGTCAGAAGCTAAAGGAAAGGAGATAAGCTTTTGGAAAATAATCAAATAAAGAAACAGAAAGTATTCACTTACTTAAAGCACCAATTTTCTAGGTTATATAAATTTGTTTAAAAAAATTGGACATCATAGTAGCTATGTGATTTGGTGCATAACTTTGAGTCTTTAAAATGTATTACTTATTTGGGGTAGAGAGATCCTTAGTTTTTTAAAAGAAGTCAGCTCAACCCACAAAGGAAGTCTTTGATTCAAGGTACTTTATTTTTAAACCTATTTTAGAAGACCATTTATTATTTTGCATTTTGCATAATATGTCTGTTCTTTACTGATGATATTGCTGATTTTATCTTATTTTCATACATGAATTTTCTTAAAATTAAACCTGTATTTCCTAATCATTTATAAAAGTATCTACTATGAAATTTTATGTAGACAGAGGTGGTCTTGTTTTCCCTTTTCTTTTTGAGCTCTCTTTGCCTTCTTAAGTCGGGGAGTGCCCTGAGCTCTGGACTTTGGCTCACTCCCAATTGCTCATCATAATTTATTGGCCCCAGGTTGTACTTATTCAGGGTCCTGACTCCTACTAGAAAAACCTGAACGACTGCTTCTGAGCATTATTAACTTTTCTAGTAATATGTTTTATTCTAATGGGAAGCTGCTCCATGGATGGTCTAGGCCGGGACATGAGATGGGACCTTTATGCACTGTGACAGACTGGATCAGGAGTTTATTACTGACATGGCTGGTAAATATCTACTCCATCTAAAAGCAGATAATGATTAGGTGCACACTGTGAACCTAGCACATATAAACATGATAAATTTGTAAAATAAGGAGACAAAAGAAATTCTTGTCTCTTAAAGGCATTTTTACCTTTTCATGTTTTTAAAAAGTGGGATGCTGTCAGAATCATTCTATATAGTAATATGGTTTTCATCTATGTTATCATTTTTTAGAAGGGAGGAGGTTAACGTTGATGAGTAGATACTGTCCTACTATTAACTGACTAGTACTGTCTCATTAATCTGATCTATAAGATGTGATCTGCATTTAGAGATAAGGTAGCTAGTTAAAGCTCAGAGCTTTCGGTCACACAGCCAGGATTCCGACCCAGGTCTGTCTGACTCTGTTCTTTACTGTCTTTCCATGACATCATGTTCTTTTCCTATGCATGATGGAAAAGTTGAGTGTTCAGGGTATATATAAAGATTTTTGAAGACAATCTTGATTATGTGATAGTTGTGTATATTTACAGGTATTATCTAATATAATTCTTATTTTATGAATGAGAAACTCACACTCTAAAAGATTAAATGATCACGGAAATACCGAAGTGCAGAGTCAAGACCCCATTCCAAGTCTTCAGATTTCAATTATAGTCCTTTCAGTTTAGAGCAGTCTGTTTCAGAGGTCAGACATCGGAGGTCTGCTTGCAGATTAGTTTTAAATTTAAAAGAATTGCCAATGTTTAAGAATGAGGAATTTTCACATAAAATCCCTGCCTTTGGCTTTTCCTGAAAAAAAATGTGGAGATCTGGCCACAAGCCCAGAACTGAGCAGTTGCTTGCTGTCTCCTTTAGACTGGCCCTATTCTCCAGTTGATTACAGCCATTTACTCCCTTTACTCACTTACATCCTCTGACTTGACTCTTGAAGACTTTGAATTTAGGATTTCTATACTGACTGTGCCATGTCTCTGGAAACCACTTGATAGGGGCTGGGAAGTGTAGTGGTGACACTTGAGACCTGTAGGGGGAGAGGAACTGGCCAGGTGACGACGGTCAGGCTCTCTCGCCCCACTCCTTCTCACTCAGGACAGCTGAGATCATTTGTGGTGCTAAGCATGTGCATCGTGGTGTGGTCTATATAAGCACCACCTGAAAAGCTCTTAGAACTGTCAAGCTGAGTCCAGTCCCGTGGAATTGAGTTTTGTAGTTATCATTACTGCTGTGTCAGAGATTAAAGCATGTCTGCCTTGCCCCAGTAAATAAAGAATATCTGTAGTTTCTACAGCTCCGTGCATCTTCTTCCAGCTTCCCTGCTGGCATCTTGCCTACCCTGAGTTCAGTGAACAATGAGATCACAGTAAGACAAGACCAAACCAAAATATTTTCAATACCTTTAGTAAAATTTCAGACGTGGATGTGATATATGCCATTTCCCAGTGATGATTAGCTTTCTTTGGTGCTTTATACTTTACTTTCACATGATTTTTATTTCACTTAATTGAAAGCTCTTATTTTCCAAAAGGGGAAAAAGGCTTAGAGAGTGTAAGTTTCTTGCCCAAGGTCATAGGTTAATTAGCCTGCAAGCCAGGACCAAAGCTTGGGTCACTCTCTCTCTCTCTCTCTCTTTTTTTGCAACCAGGGATCCAACCTGGGCCGTCCACAGTGCAAGTGTGGTGTCTTAACCACTGGACCGCCAGGGAAGTCCCATGTGGCTTTACTGTGGGAGAGCACTCATTAAGGGGCCTCTGATACGGCTCTTTCTGAAAGACTCCTTTGGCTTCAATCTGAAGGCACCTCCTTGAGGCAGAGTTCTTGGGCCTCTGGGATTGTCAAACTGGCTGTTTTGTTGTTAAATTTATTTTTTGGTTTTGAGTGTTATCCAGGGAATTATTTAGTTCACTCGTGATAGGTTATGATTATAATCTCCTTTTAAAGTCATTTTGTCGTTTTTTTGGGTTACATCTGAAGCTAGTATTTAAACTTTTAAAACTTTTACCATTTTTCAGAGGTACTGAGATGCTTCATTTGGCTGTGTTGCATTCAAGAAAACTGTGTGTCTACTCTGTCTCAGGTAAGAAACATTTTCTTTTTTTAATGTAGACTTTTTACTAAAATATGGACTTCTTAATATTATGTAAGAATAGTTATATCAACTTGGTTAAAAGTTTTCTTATCTTGGTTAGTGTTTTCCCATTGTTCACTTATTCTTTCAGTTGCAAAGACTATTATGTTTTCTTGGTCTGCTATTTCCATTCATACTTAAATTTCTATCACTTAGAGGGTTCCTTGAAATCTCCTTTATCTGAGGAATTGTGTCCAGGATTGCCTATGATTAAGAGAGGCCAATTCTGGGTACTTAGGACACTTGAGTCTTAAGAAATGTTCAATAGCAACAACAGAATTCATTAAATGCTGAGTCATGGTGGCTTAAAGTACATTTCTTTGGTGAACCTCAAGTATTTTTTCTTTATAGTTCCAATTTCTTGGTTTTTGTTTATCTTCATTTAACCAGACCTCAAGGCATGTATTTGAGGCTTACTCAGGTTTCATTCCCTGACGTGGTCCTGTGGGTACAAGTATAAAGGTTAATTGTAGTCTGGTTTCAGCATTTTGGCCCTTATTAAAAATGTAACTTAGGAATTTTGTTTCAGTTATTAGGTAAGTTTTAGTTCAAGTTGAGAGAGTTATTTTTATGGTGTCAACATCAGAGGATTTTTTCAATGGGGATATAGTAAAGCTAACTATCTGTGGACCTATTGCTTATTCAAAAGATACACTCCTTTGGAATTTGCTATAAATATTAGCTTCTAGGTCTCACACTCAGTCTCTTGATTTAGGCTTTGTTTGTATTTTGCTTTTAATTGGAGTAATGATTCTTATTTACTATCACCAAGCTGGATATTCTTTCTTGGTTTGAAGATCTGTTAGATTCTGAAGGCGGGCTTGGTGTGTGTTGTGTGGTAGGCGTACTTGTTGAATGAATGAATGAACTTACATTTCTAGGTAGTGCTGAGGCAATTGGTAGTAGCTATTTATTACTCTCTATGTGTTACTTACTTCTTATTTTCCTTCTCTGTTACCACTGTCATTTTCTTTTCCATTCTTTTTTGCATCAGAAACCCAGTAAAGTAATCTTACTGTCATTGTTAAACACTCTCATTGTTTGGTGGTAAAATATGTTGCTCC